>NC_143046.1:4692500-4835000 GCF_057628025.1 Oncorhynchus mykiss | reverse complement strand
GAGGGAACGGAGAGGGCAAGGGAGAGAGGGAACGGAGAGGGCAAGGGAGAGAGGGAACGGAGAGGGCAAGGGAGAGAGGGAACGGAGAGGGCAAGGGAGAGAGGGAACGGAGAGGGCAAGGGAGAGAAGGAACGGAGAGGGCAAGGGAGAGAGGGAACAGAGAGGGAAGGGAGAGAGGGAACAGAGAGGGGAAGGGGAAGAAGGGAGGAACTGAAAAGGAAGAGGGAAAGAGGGAGAGGGTAGTGGGAGGACAAGGTAGTGGGTATAAGGGGTGAGGGGGTAGTGGGAGGACAAGGTAGTGGATGTGAGGGGGTAGTGGGAGGACAAGTTAGTGGGTATGAGGGGTGAGGGGGTAGTGGGAGGACAGGGGAGTGGGTGGGAGAGGCTATGAGGGGTGAGGGGGTAGTGGGAGGACAAGGTAGTGGGTATAAGGGGTGAGGGGGTAGTGGGAGGACAAGGTAGTGGGTGTGAGGGGGTAGTGGGAGGACAAGTTAGTGGGTGTGAGGGGGTAGTGGGAGGACAAGTTAGTGGGTATGAGGGGTGAGGGGGTAGTGGGAGGACAGGGGAGTGGGTGGGAGAGGCTATGAGGGGTGAGGGGGTAGTGGGAGGACAGGGGAGTGGGTGGGAGAGGCTATGAGGGGTGAAGGGGTAGTGGGAGGACAAGTTAGTGGGTGGGAGAGGCTATGGGGGGTGAAGGGGTAGTGGGAGGACAAGGTAGTGGCTATGAGGGGTGAAGGGGTAGTGAGAGGACAGGGTAGTGGGTGGGAGAGGCTATAATGGGTGAAGGGGTAGTGGGAGGACAGGGGAGTGGGTGGGGGAGGTTATGGGGGGTGAAGGGGTAGTGGGAGGACAGGGGAGTGGGTGGGAGAGGGTATGGGGGGTGAAGGGGTAGTGGGAGGACAGGGGAGTGGGTGGGGGAGGTTATGGGGGGTGAAGGGGTAGTGGGAGGACAGGGGAGTGGGTGGGAGAGGCTATGAGGGGTGAAGGGGTAGTGGGAGGACAAGGTAGTGGCTATGAGGGGTGAAGGGGTAGTGGGAGGACAGGGGAGTGGGTGGGAGAGGCTATGAGGGGTGAAGGGGTAGTGGGAGGACAGGGGAGTTGGTGGGAGAGGCTATGAGGGGTGAAGGGGTAGTGGGAGGACAGGGGAGTGGGTGGGGGAGGTTATGGGGGGTGAAGGGGTAGTGGGAGGACAGGGGAGTGGGTGGGGGAGGTTATGGGGGGTGAAGGGGTAGTGGGAGGACAGGGGAGTGGGTGGGAGAGGCTATGAGGGGTGAAGGGGTAGTGGGAGGACAGGGGAGTTGGTGGGAGAGGCTATGAGGGGTGAAGGGGTAGTGGGAGGACAGGGGAGTGGGTGGGAGAGGCTATGAGGGGTGAAGGGGTAGTGGGAGGACAGGGGAGTTGGTGGGAGAGGCTATGAGGGGTGAAAGGGTAGTGGGAGGACAGGGGAGTGGGTGGGAGAGGCTATGAGGGGTGAAGGGGTAGTGGGAGGACAGGGTAGTGGGTGGGAGAGGCTATGAGGGGTGAAGGGGTAGTGGGAGGACAGGGGAGTGGGTGGGAGAGGGTATGAGGGGTGAAGGGGTAGTGGGAGGACAGGGGAGTGGGAGGGAGCCATGAATGAGGGAGGGAAAGTGAGAAAGAAAAGTAGTGGATACAAGTCCAGCCAGCCTCAGCTGTGATGACAGCCTCCAGTTCCCTGCTTTAAAAATGGCAGCCTATCTGTGTCTCCAAACAGGCTACACCCCCCCCCCCCCCCCCCCCCCCCCAGTGAGAGGAGGACAGTGAAATCAGGAAGGAAACAGACCCGTGTGTGATATTTCCATTTATTTTTAATACGTTTGCTTAAAATGTCCGAACTTGTTATTGCTTTATCATTATGGGGTATTGTGTTTAGATTGATGTGGGGGTGGAGAACAAATGACTACATTTTAAGGCTGTAATGTAACAAAATGTGGAGAAAAAAAAATGTATTCCAACATTTATTACAAATTGCCCCCCCCCCCCCCCCCCACACACATCAATCTACACACAATATCCATTATGACAAAGCAAAAACACAATTAAGACATTTTATCAAAATGTATTAAAAATAAATAACACATTGCCATCAGTATTTCAGACTCTTTACTAAGGACTTTGTTGAAGCACCTTTGGCAGCAATTACATCCTCAAATCTTCTTGGGTACGACGCTACAAGCTTGTCACAGCTGTAGTTAAGGGAGTTTCTCCCATTCTTCTCTGCAGATCCTCTCAAGCTCTGTCAGGTTGGATGGGGAGTGTCGCTGCACAGCTAGTTTTAGGTCTCTCTAGAGATGTTTGATCGGGGTTCAAGTCCGGGCTCTGGCTAGGCCACTCAAGGACATTCAGAGACTTGTCCTGAAGCCAATTCTGCACTGGCTGTGCACTTCGGGTCGTTGTCCTGTTGTAAGGTTAACCTTTGCCCCAGGCTGAGGTCTTGAGCAGGTTTTCATTAAGGATCTCTGTACTTTTCTCAGTTAATCTTTCCCTCGATCCAGACTAGTCACTCAGTCTCTTCCGCTTAAAAACAATGCCAATTTTCCTCCAGATGTGACACTTGGGCATTCAGGGCAAAGAGTTCAATCTTGGTTTCATCAGATAAACTTGTTTCTCAGGGTCTGAGATTCTTTAGGTGCCTTTTAGCAAACTCCAAGTGGGCAGTCATTTGCCTTTTACTGAGGAGTGGCTTCCATCTGGCCACTCTAACATTAAGGCATGATTGGTGGAGTGCTGCAGAGATGGTTGTCTTTCTGGAAGGTTCTTCCATCTCCAACAAAGGAACTCTATAGCTCTGTCAGAGTGACCATTGGATTCTTGGTCACCTCCCTGACCAAGGCCCTTCTCCCCCGATTGCTCAGTTTGGCCGGGCGACCAGCTCTAGGAAGAGTGTTGGAGGTTCCAAACTTCTTCCATTTAAGAATGATGGAGGCCACTGTGTTCTTGGGGGCCATCAATGATGCAGAAACATTTTGTTTTCGCATAGCAAAGGGTCTGAATACTTATTTAAATACGCAATTTTTTTTTCTTTTTAATACAAAACATTAATGAAAACCTGTTTTCATTGTGATTATGGGGAATATTGATGAGGAAATGTTATTTAATACATTTACAGACTAATTTTAAAACGTAACAAAATGGGGAACTGAAGGGGTCTGAATCCCCGCTGGTTTCCTTCATCAGACCCGTTGAGCAGCCAATCAGATCTGCTCTCCATCGCAATGGATGACGGCCTCAATATTCTAAAGACACGTGTTCCACAGAGACGTGCAGGGGGACGGAGGGGGACGGGGACGGAGGGGGACGGAGGGGAGGGGGACGGAGGGGACAGAGGGGAGGGGGACGGAGGGGAGGGGGACAGAGGGGAGGGGGACGGAGGGGAGGGAGGGGAGGGGGACGGAGGGGACGGAGGGGAGGGAGGGGACGGAGGGGAGGGAGGGGACGGAGGGGAGGGAGGGGACGGAGGGGAGGGAGGGGACGGAGGGGAGGGAGGGAGACGGAGGACCAGTGAAGGGGAAAAGTTGTTTTGAAAAAGGAGTCCGAGTCGTTGCTTTGGATTGGGTGACTATGGCCCTGAAATAATGTGTCAGAGCCCTGCGTCGCTGCCTGAGCAACACGGTGGCAGACGTAGGGAGACAGGGAAAAGACATGTCTGTATAGAGAAGGAATGTCGACAAGACACCTTCAAGTTACGGTTATGGTTTGGCATCATTCATTCAGGATACAAGTAGAATACAACTCTGAGCTGCGCCACAGAACAGGTAATTGCCACTGTCCAATCGGATTAGCATGTACCATGCGATCATAGGCTGTGTCCCAAATAGAACCCTACTCCCATACAGGCTATAGTCCTCTATAAAGGGAGCATGGCGCCGTGTAGGACTCACCCACGGTCGTGTATGATGGACAGGGAGAAGGGCACAAGATGAGACTGAAGGGCAGATATGAAGAGGGGAACCCCTTCAGGTTCCTTTCCGTCCTCCCGGGTGAGACGGTCAAGTAAGTGATAGGCTGAGCTACGGCCGGAGGCCAATTCCCTGCTCCCATTACAGACACAAGGACCATTCAGGAGCACGACTTTTTAAAATAAATAAAGGTCATACGAGGCTATCACACATCACTCAGCTCACATTGATTCAATCATTCCAGCCTGGTGAAGGGTAATATCTATTGAGCCCATTGACCTAGTCTTTCATTCTCTTGCTACCTTTGTCATCTTTATCCATCATATATTTCTGTCTTGATTATGGCATCAGTCGAATGGTGATCCAGTGACAGTAGCTAGCACTAAGGAATGGGAGACGGGGGGAGGGGAAGTTGGCTAACTGTCTGGATGGCTGTAGAGCCAGAGCCAGACCCATAGGAGGACGGTGGCTAACTGTCTGGATTGGCTGTAGAGCCAGACCCATAGGAGGACGGTGGCTAACTGTCTGGATGGCTGTAGAGCCACACCCATAGGAGGACGGTGGCTAACTGTCTGGATGGCTGTAGAGCCACACCCATAGGAGGACGGTGGCTAACTGTGGCTGTGGAAGCAGAGCCAGACCCATAGAAGGAAGGTGGCTAACTGTGGCTGTGGATGCAGAGCCAGACCCATAGAAGGACGGTGGCTAACTGTGGCTGTGGATGCAGAGCCAGACCCATAGGAGGACGGTGGCTAACTGTGGATGCAGAGCCAGACCCATAGAAGGAAGGTGGCTAACTGTGGCTGTGGATGCAGAGCCAGACCCATAGAAGGACGGTGGCTAACTGTGGCTGTGGATGCAGAGCCAGACCCATAGAAGGAAGGTGGCTAACTGTGGCTGTGGATGCAGAGCCAGACCCATAGAAGGAAGGTGGCTAACTGTGGCTGTGGATGCAGAGCCAGACCCATAGAAGGAAGGTGGCTAACTGTGGCTGTGGATGCAGAGCCAGACCCATAGAAGGACAGTGGCTAACTGTGGCTGTGGATGCAGAGCCAGACCCATAGGAGGACGGTGGCTAACTGTTGATGCAGAGCCAGACCCATAGAAGGACGGTAGCTAACTGTGGTTGTGGATGCAGAGCCAGACCCATAGAAGGACGGTGGCTAACTGTGGCTGTGGATGCAGAGCCAGACCCATAGGAGGACGGTGGCTAACTGTGGATGCAGAGCCAGACCCATAGAAGGATAGTGGATAACTGTGGCTGTGGATGCAGAGCCAGACCCATAGGAGGACGGTGGCTAACTGTGGATGCAGAGCCAGACCCATAGGAGGATAGTGGATAACTGTGGCTGTGGATGCAGAGCCAGACCCATAGAAGGACGGTGGCTAACTGTGGCTGTGGATGCAGAGCCAGACCCATAGGAGGACGGTGGCTAACTGTGGCTGCGGATGCAGAGCCAGACCCATAGGAGGGCGGTGGCTAACTGTGGATGCAGAGCCAGACCCATAGGAGGATAGTGGATAACTGTGGCTGTGGATGCAGAGCCAGACCCATAGGAGGACGGTGGCTAACTGTGGCTGTGGATGCAGAGCCAGACCCAGGACTGAGTGACGTAGACTCCAGACAAACATCAGGCTACACTACACAGTGACTGCAGCAGGTGTAAAGGCGACCATGAAAACAAAACAAACTCTAATATCCCTAACTGGGGGTGAGATTGACTGATTTCTTTAATGAAGTAAAGAGGATTCAAACCATCAATGTGTCCAAGACTTGACCGCCTGGTCGGAGAGGTTGGAGCAGAGAGGAGAGGAGAAGACGTGATACTCTGGTTGGAGCAGAGAGGAGAGGAGAAGATGTGATACTCTGGTTGGAGCAGAGAGGAGAGGAGAAGACGTGATACTCTGGTTGGAGCAGAGAGGAGAGGAGAAGACGTGATACTCTGGTTGGAGCAGAGAGGAGAGGAGAAGACGTGATACTCTGGTTAGAGAGGAGAGGAGAAGACGTGATACTCTGGTTGGAGCAGAGAGGAGAGGAGAAGACGTGATACTCTGGTTGGAGCAGAGAGGAGAGGAGAAGACGTGATACTCTGGTTGGAGCAGAGAGGAGAGGAGAAGACGTGATACTCTGGTTGGAGCAGAGAGGAGAGGAGAAGACGTGATACTCTGGTTGGAGCAGAGAGGAGAGGAGAAGACGTGATACTCTGGTTGGAGCAGAGAGGAGAGGAGAAGACGTGATACTCTGGTTGGAGCAGAGAGGAGAGGAGAAGACGTGATACTCTGGTTGGAGCAGAGAGGAGAGGAGAAGACGTGATACTCTGGTTGGAGCAGAGAGGAGAGGAGAAGACGTGATACTCTGGTTGGAGCAGAGAGGAGAGGAGAAGACGTGATACTCTGGTTGGAGCAGAGAGGAGAGGAGAAGACATGATACTCTGGTTGGAGCAGAGAAGACATGATACTCTGGTTGGAGCAGAGAGGAGAGAAGACATGATACTCTGGTTGGAGCAGAGAGGAGAGAAGACATGACCGTCTGGTTGGAGCAGAGATGAGACACTAGACATCCAACGTCATTTGTAACAGCGAAAGGAGGACTGTTATCAAAGGCCTTTTCGTAAAAACAAGGATTTTTCTGCCCTTGAGTTTATTTTCTCTCTCGGGTCGCCTTAGTCCAAACAGTGTAAAAACTTTTCAATTACTTGTTGGGTTGGAGAAACGCTTTCAGTGTAAACTTAAATGACTAAAACCAGAAAAAAATTACACACATATAGACTAAACAAAAATGTAAAAGTAACATTCAAAAATGTCTAAGATTTTACTGAATTACATTTCATATATGGAAATCAGTCAATTGAAATAAATTCATCAGGCCCTAATCTATGGATTTCACATGACTGGGAATACAGATCCGTATGTGTTGGTCACAAACACCGTCAAAAAAAATAAAATAAATAGGGGCATGGATGAGAAAACCAGTCAGTATCTGGTGTGACAACCATTTGGATATGGGCGCCAACTGGAACACACTGTCGTACACGGCGATCCAGAGCATCCCAAACATGCTTATTTAACATCTGAACCAAAAAGGTCCAAAAGCCCAAGCAGCAACAAACACCAGAAAAATAGAACAAAGATGGTAGATAGCTGATATGAAATAAGACATTGCAGCATACGAGGAAAAACACATATTCCACTGTTCAATTACTGGGAGGGCGGGGGGGGGGGAGGAAGAAAGGGAAAGAGAACAGATTAAGAGAGAGTGTGTCAGAGCGGTTGACAGACATCGCCTGAATCTCAAAACCATACACTTGGCCCCTGAAGGGCTCTTCACAGTGATTTCACAGTGGCTGTGTAGTCTTTAAGCCCTTTATCGAGTGGCCCCTTGTTGTTGTGTTCGATAGTGATCACTCAAGCCTGCAAAGTGTTTTAGCCTAAATTTATATTGACACTACACACACACACACTCAACATCCCAACTGCCACTTGTCAATATTCAAAAATTCTAAATCCATTTGCGTGCCTCGTCTCTTTACCGCAACAGGTCTTATAGTCTGACACACTCATTATGAAGCAAGGGCAAAATGGGGCAGACACGTAATCAGACAGACAGTGATAAAGTTGTTTAAAAAAAACAACTACTCCTGCAATAAATATGCGCAAGTACACCGGAGTACACTAAACATTAGGAACACCATACCTCGGTAATAAAAGGCACTTCAATCTTTTGTCTTGCCCATTCACATTCTGAACGGTGTTAATTAAGGAATGTTTTAAGGAATAAAATGCATTTTAAAAAATGTAACCTGTCTCCTCCCCTTTATCTACATTGATTGACGTGGCTTTAACAAGTGACATCAATAAGGGATCATATCTTTCACCTGGTCAGTGTCATCCTCTTAATGTTCTGTATACTCCGTGTATATCGGTCGCCCAGTGATTTCAGTGAGCTGGGTTTTAGCCCGGTGTAGCCTGCTAGCTAGCTTCACTGACAAACACAGGGATGGCATTGTGGCTAGCGTTACCTAAGGATGTTGGGACACTGCACTGAAATACATCACGTTAGGCTAGTTTGATCGCCTGCTGATAAGAGTTGCACTGAAATACATCACGTAGCTCGTCACGTTAGGCTAGTTTGAACGCCCGCTGATAAGAGTTGTAGACGTGTTCGCAGCAGTCAGTCCGGACTTCAGTAGCACCAATCACTACGTTGTAACGTTGGGTCAGCTGAACACGCAACAATGTACCGACTCGGAAGCTACTTCATTAAAACGTGTTCATTGGGATAAAATTAGGTTTCTACAGTAGCTAGCTAAGTAGCTAGCTTACAGAAGGAACATTGTGTTGCACCAGCTGGTTGGTTTGTTAGCTTCTCTAAACATTTCATATGAAGTGACTGGCTCAGGCTCAGCTAGCAAGTTAAATGTTTTTGTGAACATGATCAAACTTCAAAACATTTAAAAAAGGTAGATGTAGATCGAGATGTGAAATATCGCCACTAAAACTACGAAATTAAACTTTAAATAAATTTGATTTCTTGATATATTCTGAGTATTTAAAGGGTGACGTAGCAGTGATTTGTTGCTAGGTAACTAGGGATGCCCACTCGATAACAAGGCTTCCGAAGTGCACAGTGGAGACCCGGCAACTAGCGATTGACTTGTGAACAGCTCATATCGAGTGAACAAAGTCGCTCTGCCACAACAGTCGGGTCTTTCCAGATCTTTAGTTGTTCCCTCGGGGAGCATAGCTACAGCAGCCAGACAGACAGACAACTTTCTACCTTCTCATTATGGAAATACACTACCACTGCATTTAAAAAGGATTCGCAGAGAGAGAGAGATCCTACCTGGGTTACATGGGAACATCAGACACTAGGGTAACGTCACTCCTGATAAGGCCGAACTTTCTCCAGACAGCAAACTGTTGGAACGGTTCTCCATGCATTACAATTTAGAGACTCGCAGTGACATAAAAAGTCTAGACCAGAGTATGTGACGGAGCTGGAGCGGAGCTTCCCCAACTTGACTGGAGCACAGAGCAAGTTTCCTAAAGGCTGGAGCGTCAATGTCGCTTCAGTATCGCTCACTTCACGAGCTCAGGGCATGACCTAGCCCAGCATGCATCTGTAAGCTACTTGTGTGCTGCCATAGCCCCTTGCTAAAGCTACTGTCAGGGAGTTCCCTAAATATTTTTCATAAAGAAACTGATCAAATATACAGCTGCTAAAATCAAGGTGATTTACAAAGATGACGACCAAGACTGAGTGCAGCGATTTAGTGTTCACAACTACAGAATCATTGTGGAATCTGAAAAGACACATAGCATGATATACTACGTGCACATGCTAACAGAAAGGAATAAGGTGGGTAGCTAGCTAAGTGTGTCATCTATTAGGCTACCACTGATCTGGTTCCAATAGGCCTGACATAACCATATCAAAACATAAAACTCCTTGAGAGGTCATTTTGACAAAACCTTAAGGCCCACTTAAATAAAAAAAATAACCTCCACTGCTGGCCGGCTCTCCAGACACCGTGCCGAGAGGGCCTGCTCTCCAGACACCGTGCCGAGAGGGCCTGCTCTCCAGACACCGTGCCGAGAGGGCCTGCTCACCAGACACCGTGCCAAGAGGGCCTGCTCTCCAGACACCGTGCCGAGAGGGCCTGCTCTCCAAACACCGTGCCGAGAGGGCCTGCTCTCCAGACACCGTGCCGAGAGGGCCTGCTCTCCAGACACCGTGCCGAGAGGGCCGGCTCTCCAGACACCGTGCCGAGAGGGCCGGCTCTCCAGACACCGTGCCGAGAGGGCCGGCTCTCCAGACACCGTGCCGAGAGGGCCGGCTCTCCAGACACCGTGCCGAGAGGGCCTGCTCTCCAGACACCGTGCCGAGAGGGCCTGCTCTCCAGACACCGTGCCGAGAGGGCCTGCTCTCCAGACACCGTGCCGAGAGGGCCGGCTCTCCAGACACCGTGCCGAGAGGGCCGGCTCTCCAGACACCGTGCCGAGAGGGCCGGCTCTCCAGACACCGTGCCGAGAGGGCCGGCTCTCCAGACACCGTGCCGAGAGGGCCGGCTCTCCAGACACCGTGCCGAGAGGGCCTGCTCTCCAGACACCGTGCAGAGAGGGCCTGCTCTCCAGACACCGTGCCGAGAGGGCCTGCTCTCCAGACACCGTGCCGAGAGGGCCTGCTCTCCAGACACCGTGCCGAGAGGGCCTGCTCTCCAGACACCGTGCCGAGAGGGCCTGCTCTCCAGACACCGTGCCGAGAGGGCCTGCTCTCCAGACACCGTGCCGAGAGGGCCTGCTCACCAAACACCGTGCCGAGAGGGCCTGCTCTCCAGACACCGTGCCGAGAGGGCCTGCTCCACTGCTGGCCTGCTCTCCAGACACCGTCACATGAGCCTGAAGCCATAGACTATGACAAAACCTGTGTTTCTAAAAGTGAATTCAAACCTAAGGCATTTTGTTTAATTTAATTCTAAGTCAAAGCTTACATACTCAATTCATAGACTAATGAATTAATACAATGAAATATTTAAAAATGCTGAGCACTTATTTTCCTGCCAGCCTAGTGTGATGCACTCCCAAATGCATAACAATGTATTTCTTTGTAGGCTATACCATTGAAACAGGTTGGAATAACCCTAGAGAGTAAACTGTCATGGTCAAAACATATTGATACAACAGTAGCTAAGATGGGGAGGAGTCTGTCCATAATAAAGCGCTGCTCTACCTTCTTAACAACACTGTCAACAAGGCAGGTCCTACAGGCCCTAGTTTCTACCTTCTTAACAACACTATCAACAAGGCAGGTCCTACAGGCCCTAGTTTCTACCTTCTTAACAGCACTATCAACAAGGCAGGTCCTACAGGCCCTAGTTTCTACCTTCTTAACAACACCATCAACAAGGCAGGTCCTACAGGCCCTAGTTTCTACCTTCTTAACAACACTATCAACAAGGCAGGTCCTACAGGCCCTAGTTTCTACCTTCTTAACAACACTACCAACAAGGCAGGTCCTACAGGCCCTAGTTTCTACCTTCTTAACAGCACTACCAACAAGGCAGGTCCTACAGGCCCTAGTTTCTACCTTCTTAACAGCACTACCAACAAGGCAGGTCCTACAGGCCCTAGTTTCTACCTTCTTAACAGCACTACCAACAAGGCAGGTCCTACAGGCCCTAGTTTCTACCTTCTTAACAACACTACCAACAAGGCAGGTCCTACAGGCCCTAGTTTCTACCTTCTTAACAACACTACCAACAAGGCAGGTCCTACAGGCCCTAGTTTCTACCTTCTTAACAACACTACCAACAAGGCAGGTCCTACAGGCCCTAGTTTCTACCTTCTTAACAACACTACCAACAAGGCAGGGCCTACAGGTGCTAGTTTTGTCACACCTGGACTACTGTTCAGTCGTGTGGTCAGGTGCCACAATGTTTCTCTCTCCCTATGTTCTCAGGTCTCCTCCCCATCCCAGGCCAGTGTCACACAGACATGAACACATTTCCTATTTTTCCTATACAAACATGTAGAAGCATTTATCAAGCGATTAGCGAACAAGAAATTCTTGGCCTCACAATAAATTGTCCCCCTGAAATCTATTAATCATTCACTAGACCCCATTATTCTCCCAGAATGATAAATACACCATTTTAGTCCTAGCCTAGATTGGGTTCATTTAGTGTTTTCTTAGACAAAAACATGGTCTCTGATATCAACATTGTTTAGTGCATTTATGCTGGCTTGTGTGTTAAGGCTGGTTAAGGGGTAGAAGAGTTGAGAAAGGAATGTCTGGTAATCTCGAAGGGTTCTGGAAGGTTGTGTTCCAGAATGCTGGTGGAGATGGTTTAAAGATAACGGATTCTGATTCCATGGGTTTTCATCCCACCTGTCTATCAGGTAGGTGCAGCTCTTGGATTTACTAGGGATCCCTCAACATGTTTTGAACATGACAGTTTACAATGTATTATTTGGTGTTATACATGTAGAGCAGAATTAGGCCGATAACCCGCTAATTATCAAAATCCAGAAAAGAGCCGTTAACTTCTACAACCACCTAAAAGGAAGCGATTCCCAAACCTTCCATAACAAAGCCATCACCTACAGAGAGATGAACCTGGAGAAGAGTCCCCTAACTAAGCAAGCTGGTCCTGGGGCTCTGTTCACACCCCACAGAGACCCAGGACAGCAGCACAATTACACCCAACCAAATCATGAGAAAACAAAAAAGATAATTACTTGACACATTGGAAAGAATTAACAAAAAAACAGAGCAAACTAGAATGCTATTTGGCCCTAAACAGAGAGTACACAGTGGCAGAATACCTGACCACTGTGACCGACTCAAAGCTTTGATTATGTACAGACTCAGTGAGCATAGCCTTGCTATTGAGAAAGGCCGCCGTAGGCAGACATGGCTCTCAAGAGAAGACAGGCTATGTGCTCACTGCCCACAAAATGAGGTGGAAACTGAGCTACACTTCCTAACCTCCTGCCAAATGAATGACCAGAGAGACACATATTTCCCTCAGATTACACAGATCCAAAGCATACGAAAACAAATCCAATTTTGATAAACTCCCATATCTACTGGGTGAAATACCACAGTGTGCCATCACAGCAGCAAGATTTGTGACCTGTTGCCACAAGGGCAACCAGTGGTTGTAAATACAACCAATATTTATGTTAATTTATTTTTGTACATCGTTACAACAATGTATTTTCCTTCAGAGCTTTTGTGAGTTTAATGTTTATTTATTTCATTTTTGTTTACGATCTCATTCACTTGCTTTGGAAATGTAAACATATGTTCCCCATGCCAATAAAGTCCTTGACTATTGAATTGAGAGATGGAGGAGAGGTGAAAGAGCAACTGTGTGTGAATTTGATTACCGGTACATTGCCTCGAGGGGAGAGATGGGTAGAGGACTAGAGATAGAGAAGATGAAGGAAGAGCAAGAGAGAGGAGACTCCTCTACCTGTCTATGTAGTGAGTTAGTATCAGAACGGAGAGAAGAAGAGACTTACATTGCCCATGTACTCAGACAGCAGGTCCTGCAGAGCCTGACGGACAGAGTTGCACTCGGCCACGATGCGCTCGCGCCGGTCGTCGCGGGTACAGGACGAGTCGGCCATGAGGGCGGCGCCACTGATGATGCTCTCCAAGCGCTCCTCCAGAGACGGGCGGAAACGCTCCTCGCTAAACGCCAGGGGGTCCACGATAATCTGCTTCTGTTGAGTTACAAAACAGAGCGAGAGTTAGAGATGGGCGAGAGAGACAGAGAGGGCGAGAGAGACAGAAAGGGCGAGAGAGACAGAGAGGGCGAGAGAGACAGAGAGGGGGCGAGAGAGACAGAGAGGGGGCGAGAGAGACAGAGAGGGGGCGAGAGAGACAGAGGGCGAGAGAGACAGAGAGGGGGCGAGAGAGACAGAGAGGGGGCGAGAGAGACAGAGAGGGCGAGAGAGACAGAGAGGGCGAGAGAGAGAGAGGGCGAGAGAGACAGAGAGGGCGAGAGAGAGAGAGAGAAAGAGGGCGAGAGAGAGAGAAAGAGAGGGCGAGAGAGACAGAGAGGGCGAGAGAGACAGAGAGGGCGAGAGAGACAGAGAGGGCGAGAGAGACAGAGAGGGCGAGAGAGACAGAGAGGGCGAGAGAGACAGAGAGGGCGAGAGAGACAGAGAGGGCGAGAGAGACAGAGAGGGCGAGAGAGACAGAGAGGGCGAGAGAGACAGAGAGGGCGAGAGAGACAGAGAGGGCGAGAGAGACAGAGAGGGCGAGAGAGACAGAGAGGGCGAGAGAGACAGAGAGGGCGAGAGAGACAGAGAGGGCGAGAGAGACAGAGAGGGCGAGAGAGACAGAGAGGGCGAGAGAGACAGAGAGGGCGAGAGAGACAGAGAGGGCGAGAGAGACAGAGAGGGCGAGAGAGACAGAGAGGGCGAGAGAGACAGAGAGGGCGAGAGACAGAGAGAGCGAGAGAGACAGAGAGGGCGAGAGAGAGAGAGAGGGCGAGAGAGACAGAGAGGGGGAGAGAGAGACAGAAAGAGGGTGAGAGAGAGACAGAGAGGGCGAGAGAGACAGAGAGGGCGAGAGAGACAGAGAGGGCGAGAGAGACAGAGAGGGCGAGAGAGACAGAGAGGGCGAGAGAGACAGAGAGGGCGAGAGAGACAGAGAGGGCGAGAGAGACAGAGAGGGCGAGAGAGACAGAGAGGGCGAGAGAGACAGAGAGGGCGAGAGAGACAGAGAGGGCGAGAGAGACAGAGAGGGCGAGAGAGACAGAGAGGGCGAGAGAGACAGAGAGGGCGAGAGAGACAGAGAGGGCGAGAGACAGAGAGGGCGAGAGAGACAGAGAGGGCGAGAGAGACAGAGGGCGAGAGAGACAGAGGGCGAGAGAGACAGAGGGCGAGAGAGACAGAGGGCGAGAGAGACAGAGGGCGAGAGTTAGAAAACAGAGCGAGCGAGAAAGACGAGATGGGCGAGAGAGGACAGACCTGTTAACCCTGAAGGGAAGTTTGACGTCTAAACTGTCTGTCTTTTCAAAGACCCAGAAGCCTCACAGACCAAGACGACCAATACCTATATAGTTAGGCCACATCCCAAATAGCACCCTACTCCCAAGGTAGTGCACTCCCTTTGGACCAGGGCACATAGGCCTCTGGTCAAAAGTAGTGCCCTATTCAGGTAATAGGCTGCCATTTGGGATGCCATCTTAGTGTGAGGACCAGAGGTACAGGGGAGAGAACGAGCGAGAGAGAGAGAGAGGGGTCACATCTGTCTGACATGGAGAAGACAACAAAACAGCTACTGTGGTGGATGGGTTGACTTTTCACCTCGCTATGTCCCATCCTACCCTGGAGGTCACAAGTACTGCTGCTGTTCTGTTCTACCTGAACTGCATCCCCTGTGTGTCCCATGTCTAAACCAATCCCTGATTAGAGGGGAAGAATAACATTTAAAATTAAAAAGCAGTGGAACTATTTATATGGTGCAATCTAGGGCTCCCGACCGCCGAGTGACCCTGGGTCTCCCGACCGCCGAGTGACCCTGGGGCTCCCGACCGCCGAGTGACCCTGGGGCTCCCGACCGCCGAGTGACCCTGGGGCTCCCGACCGCCGAGTGAACCTGGGGCTCCCGACCGCCGAGTGACCCTGGGGCTCCCGACCGCCGAGTGACCCTGGGGCTCCCGACCACCGAGTGACCCTGGGGCTCCCGACCACCGAGTGACCCTGGGGCTCCCGACCACCGAGTGACCCTGGGGCTCCCGACCACCGAGTGACCCTGGGGCTCCCGACCACCGAGTGACCCTGGGGCTCCCGACCACCGAGTGACCCTGGGGCTCCCGACCACCGAGTGACCCTGGGGCTCCCGACCACCGAGTGACCCAGGGGCTCCCGACCACCGAGTGACCCAGAGGAGACCGGTTAAAGAAGGATTTTTAAGCTTTTTTTGTAGAGTCCATGCCCCGATGAAATGAGACTTCTGAAGGCACTGATCATTTTACTCGGAGTAGAAAGACGGACATAGCCAGAGCAAATGTACTAGCTATCAATAGTTGTCGTAGTGACATTCTATTGAAATGTTTACTTGCATAGTGGTGTCTCTCGTGAAGACGTGACTAGCTAGCTAGGTAAACAATGAAACATAATCCCAACTCATGACATTACTGGCTTGCATGAATGTGCAGGTTGCTGACCAACCAGATTGTGTTGTCAAGCTCAAAAAAAGTTCACGTTCAAACGTCTCTCCTGTGAAGTACTGACCCGCAACATACGCCTAGTTTCCTAAAACAAGTCATTATATATATATATCCATTTTAAATGGAAATCAAATGCTTTATAAAGCACTTTTTACATCAGCAGATGTCAATATAGGCCTTACATACCATACTATAAATAGCAGCCTATTTATACGCTTACATCTGTAAATACTAACAAAATTGCTAAATTACAAGCCTAGTTGGTTTGCCACAGAAAAGAGAGCAACCATCTGTAGATACGAATTCAATTGATAAATTACGAGCCTAGTTGGTTTAGTCATTGAAAATAACAGTAATCTTCCCGCTAGCCATGATTGGCTGAGATAATGAGTGGGCTGGACATGCCGAGAGATGAGTTCTGATTGGTCCATGTAGCACGTTTCTGTCTATAATATGAGCTGGTCACTATGTGTAGTTAATCCTTTCCAACGCAGCTTTTAATAAAGATATTACGTTGAGGATTCAGTGTTTTAGCAGGCTAATGTTTTCAAGAAACAAATCTTATAACCTCTCTTCAACCTCTCAACAAAACTAGCCCCTGTTCATCATTGCCAAGAATGTCAGCCTTTTTTTTGTTTTTTTTTGCAAGCTCTATTCTGAGCCAAGATTATGATTTGTTTAGTTTTTGGACTGTTAGGTTTGAATTTGTAAATGCTCTCCCCTTTCCCGGACGACCGAGGTTTGAAATCAGTGGAGTATGAGAGCCAAGGACAGAGTAAACACCCATCTCCGGATGTATAGTTACCACGTCCATATTTATTTTGTTATTATTATATTTTTGTACAGTAACGTTTCTAGTGCAGAGACTCAATAGGGAATTGCATAGGATCGTTAATGGAGGCAATACTGTATTAACACAGCTATCCCACGACCAAGTTTAAATGTTTAACATTTAACTGTCATTTTCCAATACAGTCTGTTACAAAGAGGCTATATCACATCAACAACTGATATGAGGGGAACATAAGAGGTTTCAGATTGTCGAGTGAGAGTGGACAGGAGTAATTTCAGTGCCAGACGAGTCTGAATATCAACTCAGCAAAAAATAAAACACAAAAAAAACTGTTTATTTTCAGCAAACTTAACATGAGTAAATATTTGTATGAACATAAGATTCAACAGACAAACTGAACAAGTTCCACAGACATGTGACTGACAGAAACGGAATAATGTGTCCCTGAACAAAAAGGGGGTCAAAATCAAAAGTAACAGTCAGTATCTGGTGTGGCCACCAGCTGCATTAAGTACTGCAGTGCATCTCCTCCTCATGGACTGCAACAGATGTGCCAGTTCTTGCTGTGAGATGTTACCCTACTCTTCCACCAAGGCACCTGCAAGTTCCCAGACATTATTGGGGGGGGAATGGCCCTAGCCCTCACCCTCCGATCCAACAGGTCCCAGACGTGCTCAATGGGATTGAGATACGGGCTCTTCGCTGGCCATGGCAGAACACTGACATTCCTGTCTTGCAGGAAATCACGCACAAAACCAGCAGTATGGCTGGTTGAATTGTCATGCTGGAGGGTCATGTCAGGATGAGCCTGCAGGAAGGATACCGCATGAGGGAGGAGGATGTCTTCCCTGTAACGCACAGCGTTGAGATTGCCTGCAATGACAACAAGCTCAGTCCGATGATGCTGTGACACACCGCCCCCAGACCATGACGGACCCTCCACCTCGGTCCCGCTCCAGAGTACAGGCCTCGGTAAATGCGAATCCGACCATCACCCCTGGTGAGACAAAACCGTGACTCGTCAGTGAAGAGCACTTTTTGCCAGTCCTGTCTGGTCCAGCAACGGTGGGTCTGTGCCCATAGGCGACGTTGTTGCCGGTGATGTCTGGTAAGGACCTGCCATACAACAGGCCTACAACCCCTCAGTCCCTCTTAGCCTATTGCGGACAGTCTGAGCACTGGTGGAGGGATTGCGCATTTCTGGTGTAACTTGGGCAGTTGTTGCCATCCTGTACCTGTCCCGCAGGTGTGATGTTCAGATGTACCGATCCTGTGCAGGTGTTGTTACACGTGGTCTGCCACTGTGAGGGTGATCAGCCGTCCATCCTGTCTCCCTGTAGCGCTGTCTTAGGCTTCTCACAGTACGGACATTGCAATGTATTGCCATGGCCACATCTGCAGTCCTCATGCCTCCTTGCATCATGCCTAAGGCACGTTCACGCAGATGAGCATGGACCCTGGGTATCTTTCTTGGTGTTTTTCAGAGTCCGTAGAAAGACATCTTCAATGCCCTTAGTTTTAATATCTGACCTTAATTGCCTACCGTCTGTAAGCTGTTAGTGTCTTAAAGACCGTTCCACAGGTGCATGTTCATTCATTGTTTATGGATCATTGAACAAGCATTGGGAAGCAGTGTTTAAACCCTTTACAATGAAGATCTGTGAAGATATTTGGATTTTTACGAACTCTTTGAAAGACAGGGTCCTGAAAAAGGGACTTTTCTTTTTATGCTGAGTTTATAACAGCATATTATTGTTGAGCCATCAGCTTTTCCTTTACAGACCGATACCTTTCATCTGGGCCACTGAGTGGGATCGCCTCTATACTCTTAGAGGGCTCATCCTGTAGTAACATTCTCATATCTTCTGAAATAGTTACATGTGATATGGGGTCAGAGCTGCTCTGAGGAGGTGTGTGGGTGGGGGGGGGGGGGGGGGGGGGTAGGTACGTGTGATGTTATGGGGTCAACTGCTCTGGGGGGGTTGTTTAGGTGTGATGTTATAGGGTCAGAGCTGCTCTGAGGAGGTGTGTGGGTGGGGAGGGTACATGTGATGTTATGGGGTCAGCTGCTCTGAGGAGGTGGGGGGGGGGTTGTTTAGGTGTGATGTTATGGGGTCAGAGCTGCTCTGAGGAGGGGGGGGGGTGTGTGTGATGTTATGGGGTCAGAGCTGCTCTGAGGAGGGGGGGGGGGTGTGATGTTATGGGGTCAGAGCTGCTCTGAGGAGGGGGGGGGGGGGGGGGTGTGATGTTATGGGGTCAGAGCTGCTCTGAGGAGGGGGGGGGGGGGGTGTGATGTTATGGGGTCAGAGCTGCTCTGAGGAGGGGGGGGTGATGTTATGGGTCAGAGCTGCTCTGAGGAGGGGGGGGGGTGATGTTATGGGGTCAGAGCTGCTCTGATAAGGGGGGGGGGGGTGTGATGTTATGGGGTCAGAGCTGCTCTGAGGAGGGGGGGGGGGTGTGATGTTATGGGGTCAGAGCTGCTCTGAGGAGGGGGGGGGGGGGGGGGTGTGATGTTATGGGGTCAGAGCTGCTCTGAGGAGGGGGGGGGGGGTGATGTTATGGGTCAGAGCTGCTCTGAGGAGGGGGGGGGTGTGATGTTATGGGGTCAGAGCTGCTCTGAGGAGGGGGGGGGTGTGATGTTATGGGGTCAGAGCTGCTCTGAGGAGGGGGGGGGGGTGATGTTATGGGGTCAGAGCTGCTCTGAGGGGGGGGGGGGGGGGTGATGTTATGGGGTCAGAGCTGCTCTGAGGAGGGGGGGGGGGGGGTGTGATGTTATGGGGTCAGAGCTGCTCTGAGGAGGGGGGGGGGGGTGTGATGTTATGGGGTCAGAGCTGCTCTGATAAGGTGGGATTGGGGTTATAAACAGCTATGTTTTTATCAGCAAAGAAAGGTTTACATAGACCTACACTATGGAGCTGATTTGATTGTCAAGGCATGATTACTTACACAAATCACTTGGTTAAATAGCCTACAGGAAAAAATACAAATGAATATTGTAATGCTATTCTGAAGTCGATATAATGGTTCAGAATTGAACCATGTAGTTTATTTATCAGCTGAATATTAACTGTCAGGTGAAAGAAATGTTCAAATAATCCCAGTCACCATGTCCACATGCAACTTAGTGTTTAAATAGTCACTATGTCCACATGCAACTTAGTGTTTAAACAGTCACTATGTCCACATGCAACGTAATGTTTAAACAGTCACTATGTCCACATGCAACGTAATGTTTAAACAGTCACTATGTCCACATGACGGCGCTTCAGCCGTTTAGCCGCGATGCTGCATCAGGCCACAGGTGACCGCGCTTCAGCCGTTTAGCCGCGATGCTGCATCAGGCCACAGGTGACCGCGCTTCAGCCGTGTAGCCGCGATGCTGCATCAGGCCACAGGTGACCACGCTTCAGCCGTGTAGCCGCGATGCTGCATCAGGCCACAGGTGACCACGCTTCAGCCGTGTAGCCGCGATGCTGCATCAGGCTACAGGTGACCGCGCTTCAGCCGTGTAGCCGCGATGCTGCATCAGGCTACAGGTGACCGCGCTTCAGCCGTGTAGCCGCGATGCTGCATCAGGCTACAGGTGGCCATATGCTAAAACAGCACACCTGCCTGATAAAAGATATTGCTTTTCATCAACATGATATTGGGTTCATTTCTGGAGGGGAATATGACATTTTAAAATGGGGTTAACACGGGCTACACGTCAACATTGAGTCGGGGATGGTTATATGATCGTTTTCCAAACAAGAAGTCTAAATTAGATTTCATGGCCGGCTATAATATAAAAAGGTACCGGCCCACACTGCAAACAAAATAAAATCACCAACAATTGAAATTCTGCGCGCTTAAAACTTCTTAGGGATTTGATCCCTTTAGCGAGATCAATTCGACAACATCCAAAGGCAGAGCGCGAAATTAATTTTTTTTTTTTTATAAATATTTAAACTTTCTTACATTCTCAAGTGCAATACCCCAAATTAAAGCTTAACTTCTTATGGCTGCAGGGGCAGTATTGAGTAGCTTGGATGAAAAGGTGCCCATTGTAAACGGCCTGGTCCTCAGTCTCAGTTGCTAATATATGCATATTATTAGTAGTATTGGATAGAAAACTCTAAAGTTTCCAAAACTGTCCAAAAAATATTGTCTGAGTATAACAGAACTGATAGTTTCAGGCTTTTATTTTGAAAAATGAGCCAGAACGATAACATCGCGTCAAGTGGTCACATGAGTTTTGCTCGCGCAACTGAGTTTGGACAGCCATTGCTTTTCTCTCTCCTACTTTTGTTAGCGCGTCTAGTAAACAAATCCAAACTCACGAGGCGCAGGCAGGTCCAGGCGAAAGTTCAGACAAAAAGTTATATAACAGTTCATAGAAACATGTCAAACGATGTACAGAATCAATCTTTAGGATGTTTTTAACATAAATCTTCAATAATGTTGTTCCAACTGGAGAATTCCTTTGTCTTTAGAAAGGCAATGGAACACAGGTCGCTCTCACTGCCACACGCGTGATCAGCTCATGGCCTTCTGCCAGACCTCTGGTTGAAACAGCTCTCATTCGCCCCCACTTCACAGTAGAATCCTAAAACAACGTTCCAGAGACTGTTGACATCTAGTGGAAGCCTTAGGAAGTGCAATATGACCCCATTTACACTGTATATTAGAAAGGCAATGGGTTGAAAAACGACAAACCTCAGATTTCCCACTTCCTGGTTTGATTTTTTTTCCTCAGATTTTCGCCTGCCATATGAGTTTTGTTATACTCACAGACATCATTCAAACAGTTTTAGAAACTTCCGAGTGTTTTCTATCCAAATCTACTAATAATATGCATATATTAGCTTCTGGGCCTGAGTAGCAGGCAGTTTACTCTGGGCACACTTTTCATCCGAACGTGAAAATGCTGCCCCCTATCCAAAACAGGTTAACTTGCTTTCCTGTGATCTTGGCCCAGGCCAGTCATTTTCTCAATTCGGGCAAATAGTTTTTACTTGGCCATGAGATACGCCTGTTCTTCTATGTCGATCCAGAGAAAGAAGATAAATAAAAGAGCAGAGTGAGAGAAATAAATCATAACCGGTAACAAAACCCTTCCGTTAGCACCAGTTAAAAACAAACTATTCAGATGTTACAATTCCTGGTTTATTAGCTTAGCCCCCCCCCACGTCTGACCTCCTCCGTTTGAGTGCCACGTCGCCATGGCAACAGGCTCTCTCCCTCTCTCTCTCTGGGTGTGCGTGTTCGTCTATGACTCACTCCCTGAAAGTTGCCTCGGCAGTGCTTGAAATTAGGCACCTTGGCCCAGAGAGGGGGAAGTGGTCTGGAATGAAAATGCAGAGACGCTGTGATATTAAATAAGAAGAGAAAAAAAAAGAAAAACGGTACGGTCACCAGGAAATTACTGATGTACAAGATCTGCAGTGGTGCTGCTGTTGTTGTTATGATGCTAATAACCCGCTGCTTCTGCTCTCATCTCACGTGTCCTCTTCATCTTTCATGTATCTGTCTCTCACACACACACACACACCATCTGTCTGTGTTATGGAGCCGCTGCACTTCCTCTCCTGAGCCGTTCTGACTGAGTAGAACCACAGCACCTCTGCTCCTCCTTCCCAGCTCCCTCCCCCACTCCTCCTCCTCCTCCTCCTCCTCCTCTCTGCAGGCTGAGAGACACCAGAGAATGACCCATCAATCAACCAGAGTCAGGTTAAGACCTGATGGAGTGGTATTGCCACAGACAAGCCTGCTAGCCACCAGAGGAGACCTGTTTTAGAACACTACTTTCTCATTGCCTTCTTTTCCTGGCAAATATAATGCAAGTAAGCAATTTTTTTTTTATTGTACAGTGTACACCAGGTATAGCATATGCAAAACAAAAACACAAGAGCTACCCCAAACAGTTGTGATATTACAGCCATGTCATGCTAATGGGGAGCTAACATAGCTGCCATAGAATGTTGTAATGACAATTCATGATAATGCAGAACCCATTGGCCATTGACTCTAAATACATACAGTTGAAGTCGAAAGTTTACTTAGGTTGGAGTTATGAAAAACTCGTACACCAATGTCTTGTTTCTCTTGGGTAGGGTGCAGTATTTTGACGTCTGGATGAAAAGCGTTCCCAAAGTAAACTGCCTGTTACTCAGGCCAAGAAGCTAGGATGTGCATATTTGTGGATAGAAAACACTCTGTTTCTAAAACTGTTAAAATAATGTGGGCGAGTAAAGCAGAACTGATATGGCAGGCGAAACACCAACCAATTTTTCAAATGGCTATTACTTTAATTATAAAGGCCAAGTCCTCCCAGATTGCGGTTCCACTAGATGTCAGTCTTTAGAAAAGTGTTTCAGGCTGGTTTTTGGAAAAATGACCAAAAAAATTGTAGTTTTTCTAGGTGGCTCCCATTTTGGCTACAGTGTTTCCAAGCTCGTGGAAGAAAGCACGTTCTTTTGGTATTTTTCTCCGGTAAATACAATAACCATTCTCCATCTTAAATAAACAATCAAATTTGCGTATTAGGGTATTAGGGTTTGGTTATAAACGTTGTTTGACTTGTTTGGAAAAGTTTATTAGTAACGTTTGGGATTCATTTTGTATGCATTTTGATGGAGGAAAAATGGGTAGATTGACTGAAGCGCGCCAGCTAAACAGAGTTTTTATGGATCTAAAGAACATTATCGAACAAAAAGGACAATTTGTGATGTAACTGGGACCTTTTGGAGTGCCAACAGAAGAAGATCATCAAAGACATGTTTTATATCGTTATTTCTGACTTGTGTCGCACCTGCCTGGTTGAAATATGATTATGTGTTTTTACGAGGGGCGCTGTCCTCAGATAATCGCATGGTTTGCTTTTGCTGTAAAGCCTTTTTTGAAATCTGACACGGCGGCTGGATTAACAAGTTAAGCTTTATTTTGATGTATAACACATTTTCAAAAATGTTAAATATTTGGATGTAGTATTTTTGAATTTCGCGCTCAGCAATTTCACTGGATGTTGGCCTGTTAAGGTGAACAAAACTATAATTTTGGCAAGTTGTCAATGTCAGAACAAGAACTGTGTCAGGAGCTTCATGAAATGGGTTTCCATGAGCAGTCACACACACACAAGCCTAAGATCACCATGCGCAACGCCAAGCGTCGGCTGGAGTGGTGTAAATGTCGTTGCCATTGGACTTTGGAGCAGTTGAAATGTGTTCTATGGAGTGATGAATACCGCTTCACCATCTGGGAGTCCGACGGACAAATCTGGGTTCAGTGGAAGCCAGGAGAACGCTACCTGCCCGAATGCATAGTGCCAACTGTGGCCCCTTGAAGGGAAATCTTAACGCTACCCTTCCTATTTGCGGGATAATTGTCATCAACAACCGCTGAATTGCAGAGAGTCACATTCAAAAAATATTACTCAAAATATTTATATTCATGAAATCACAATATAGCAAAACAAAGCTTAGCTTTTTGTTAATCCTCCAGCCGTGTCAGATTTTGAAAATATGCTTTACAGCGAAAGCAATCCAAGCATTTGTGTAAGTTTATCCATGACTAGACAAAACACCTAGCATCACAGTAGCTTGATCACAAAAATCAGAAAAGCAATAAAATTAAATCGCTTATCTTTGATGATCTTTGGATGTTTGCACTCACAAGACTCCCAGTTACACAATAAATGTTCCTTTTGTGCCATAAAGATTATTTTTATATCCAATATACCTCCGTTTGTTTGGCGCGTTATGTTCAGAAATCCACAGGCTCGAGCGGTCACGACAACAGACGAAAATTCCAAATAGTATCCGTAATGTCCACAGAAACATGTCAAACGTTTTTTATAATCAATCCTCAGGTTGTTTTTTAAAATATATAATCAATAATATATCAACCAGCACCGTCTCTTTTTTCAGTAGGAGAGGGAGAAACAATGGCTGCCCAAGCTCTGTTGTGCAAGCAAAACTCAGGCGAACACCTGACACAATGTTATCTTTATAGCTCATTTTTCAAAATAAATGCCTGAAACTATGTCTAAAGACTGTTGACACATTGAGGAAGCGATAGGAAAAGGAATCCGGTTAATATCCCTTTAAATGGAGCGTGGGCAGGCTATGGAACACGGAGCTTTCAAAATAGAAGCCAGGAAGTGGTTTGATTTTCCTCAGGTTTCGCCTGCAATATCAGTTCTGTTATACTCACAGACAATATTTTGACAGTTTTGGAAACTTTAGCGTGTTTTCCTAATCTGTCAATTGTGTGCATATTCTAGCATATGGGCCTGAGAAATAAGCCGTTTACGTTGGGAACGTTATTTTTCCAAACATAAAAATAGTGCCCCCTATCTGAAAGAGGTTAACGTTATAGCATATAATGACATTGTAGACAATTCTGTGCTTCCAACTGTGTAAACAGCTTGGGGAAGGCCCTTTCCTGTTTCAGCATGACATAGAGCGTTGGTGGATAGAGCTTTGGGCTGGCAACCAAAGGTTGCTAGATCGAATCCCTGAACTAACAAAGGTAAAAATCTGTCGTCCTGAACAAGGCAGAAAACCCACTGTTCCTAGGCCGTCATTGTAAATAAGAATTTGTTCTTAACTGACTTGCCTCGTTAAATAAAAAAGGTCAAATAAAAAATTTAAATACTATGATCAATAATGTCAAGAGCCTGAAGTCTAACAATCTTAGCATCAATTTATCTCAGCCAATCAGTAATTTGTGTAAGTGCTGTGCTTGTTGAATGTCCTTCTATACAACTGTAATAAAAATCATAGCAATTTGTTTACTGTAAAATAGCATTGTATCTGGTCAAATCCATGTTTTTCCCCCAGAGGTTTACTAAGGGTTGATAACTGATAGCTGATTGGTTATTTGATCTGATTGGTCGGCTATTTGAGCCAGTAAAGAGGGCTTTACTATTCTTCGGTAGGGGAATGACTTTCGCTTCCCTCCAGGCCTGAGGGCACACACTTTCTAGTAGGTTTACATAGAAGATACGGAAAATAGATGGGGCCGATATCGTCTGCTATTATCCGCAGTAATTATCCATCCAGGTTGTCATTGTTGATACTTTTTTTTTTTTTATTTATTTACCTCTTCCACACTTATTTTAATGGAATTAAAAAAATTGCTCGTCTTTCATAATTTGGTCAGATAAACTTGGATGTGCAGTGTCAGCGTTTCTTGCTGGCATGTCATGGATATGTTAGCTAATCTTGCCAATGGAAAAAACAAAAAAAGGATTTAAAGTAGTTGGCAATATCAGTGGGCTGATGTGATGAATGTGCCACCTGATTCAATGAATGATGGAGCGCAGTTTGCCTTGTTGCTCAAAATTGTATTGAAGGTGCTCCAAATCTTTTTACTATCATTCTTCGTGTCATTTATCTTTGTGTCATAGTGAAGTTTATTTTCTATTGAGTTTAGTCACACTTTAAATTTGCAGCAAGTTTGCCAGTTGAGCTGCCAGACTTATTTGCCATACCTTTGGCCTCATCCCATCTCATCTCAACTTTCTTTTAAATTCCTCATCATTCCACTGGGATTTTCTTAAATGGGTGCATGCTTATTAGTAACTGGAGAAAGCAATTTCATACATATGTTTAGTGCAGATTCTGGTTGCTCCTCATTACACACCAGAGACCAGCAAATACTCTATACATCATAAACATAGGAATCAATACGACACTTCTTGTTTGACCTTTTATACACTATGTTATTAGGCTCCTCCTTTGGAACCTTGGTTTTCCTACATATGGCTACTATACGGTGATCACTACATCCAATGGATTCGGATACTGCTTTAAAAAGCACATATCTGCAGTGTTAGTTAATGGTGTGATCAATACATGTTGATGATTTCATTCCTGTGCCGTTTGTAAATACCCTGGTAGGTTGACTGATAACTAGTGCCTGTAACCTGTTTGAAGCTTTTCCTTGGAGCAGTTTGATATAAGCCAGTCAATATTATTATTTTTTTTAAATCACCCAGAAAATATACTTCTCTGTTGATATCGCATATATTATCAAGCATTTTACACATGTTATCTAGATACTGACTGTTAGCACTTGGTTTATAGCAGCTTCCCACCAGACTGGGCTTTAGGTGAGGCAGATGAACCTGTAGCCAGATTATTTCAACAGTATTTAACATTATCCAGATACTGACTGTCTATAGTAGCTTTCCACCATTATGGACTTTAGGTGAGGCAGATGAACCTGTAGCCAGATTACTTCAACAGTATTTAACATTAGATCGTCTCTAAACTTTACAGGAATGTGGTTCTGAATTATAAAACCAACACACCTCCAACTTTGGCATTTCTGTCTTTCATGTAGATGTTATAACCTTGTATTGCTACCACTGTATCAAAGAGTATATTCTCTAAGTGAGTTTCAGAGGATGTCCAAATTTGAAAGTCACCTGTTACAAGCTAATTATTGATTTCATGAACCTTGTTTCTTAAGCTTCAAATGTTAAAAACACGTGGGTTATTTTTTAGCACTTTTTCTGGGATGCTTGATTATTTTTCTTGCTTTACTGGGAAGCTTAGCAGAGGTTGACATGCTCAAGTTATTTATATTAGTGCAGACTTCTTACTAGGGCACATGTAGTACACCGGTTCATAGGTCGCATGATTACTGCATTCAATAGCTGTAGGATCAGCAGAGGCATTCAGGGCCAGTCAGAGGGACATGAAATAGGTTACTTACATTGTGTCTACCAACGCCCATGGGATAATGTACATTTGCTGAAGCATTATGACAACTCAGTGACACAATGGTGGGGATTAACTGAGCTGTGCTTGGGTCATTGATAAGTCATCGTCTCAACGCAGCCTTGACACAGTGAAAGGATCCAGGAACCCAAATGATTTGTTTGGATCCCATCCTCCTTATAATATGAGCTTTATTTCCAGAAGGTATCAGAATTGTCAGTAATCGTTTCACCCACAGAGCTGCAATAGTCGGGTAGCCAGTTATGAAAGGCTACAAGTCTGCTGAAAATGTTCAATGCCACGATTTAGGAAGGGCAGAGGGCCAGATTATGGAGCTTCTGTTAGTGTAGTGACCCAATCAGTTATTTTTAAAAATCCATCTTCAGCTGCTCTGAGAGCTGCCCTTCATAATGTCATTGAATCCCACATTAACTATGATACTCAACTTTCCTGAAGCGGACTTAAAACTGTTTGGGAGCAGTTTATTGAAGTCCTGTACAGGCACACATATATACTATTGAGAAGAAGAAAAAGGCCATGCATATGGGGTAAAATCATAGAGGATAACACAAAGTCTGGGACTTATGTCCGTTGTGGTCCTCATCTATATCTATCTATAAGAGGAAAATTAGTCTGTCCTAAATGGAATCCTTACATTTAGAATCCTTACATTTAGAATCCTTACATTTAGAATCCTTACATTTAGAATCCTTACATTTAGAATCCTTACATTTAGAATGCACTACTTTAGACCAGAACCTAGAACGGTTTCCTCTGCATTTTAGGACAACAGTCAAACTCCACTAGATTAAAATGCCAAATATTGAATAATCTATTGACAAAAAAAAAAAAAGTTAAGGTTGAAGTTGAGGCTTTACACACTGTACACGACCAAATTAACAATCCAGGATTTTTGCCACCATCTGAAACACTGAGATCAAATCTTACAGGTTGGTTTTGGGGTCAGCAGCAGTAGAGGCAGCATTAATCTGATCCAATCCTGGATTACAAGGCTTCCTGGACTGAATTCAATCAAACACACAGGATAACATGTCAACAGCTTTAAAGCCATATTTACAAACGGGGGAGAGAGAGCGAGAAAGAGAGGGGGGGGGAGAAAGAGGGAGCCTAAGAACAGAGAGCGAGAAAGAGAGGGGGGAGAGAAAGAGGGAGCCTAAGAACAGAGAGCGAGAAAGAGAGGGGGGAGAGAAAAAGGGAGCCTAAGAACAGAGAGCGAGAAAGAGAGGGGGGAGAGAAAGAGGGAGCCTAAGAACAGAGAGTGAGAAAGAGAGGGGGGAGAGAAAGAGGGAGCCTAAGAACAGAGAGCGAGAAAGAAAGAGGCAAAAGACAGATACAAAGAAACACTTTTTTTTTTTTAAGAAATAGAAAAGTGAGGTGAGAGAAAAACTTGTTTTTCCCCTCTTGGGCTGGGTTGCTACGGTGACAACATACCCTCACATCTCTCCCTGACCTGCAGACACTAGTCACAACATCCCCCTCACATCTCTCCCTGACCTGCAGACACTACAGTGACAACATCCCCCTCACATCTCTCCCTAACCTGCAGACACTACAGTGACAACATCCCCCTCACATCTCTCCCTGACCTGCAGACACTACAGTGACAACATCCCCCTCACATCTCTCCCTGACCTGCAGACACTACAGTGACAACATCCCCTCACATCTCTCCCTGACCTGCAGACACTACAGTGACAACATCCCCCTCACATCTCTCCCTGACCTGCAGACACTACAGTGACAACATCCCCCTCACATCTCTCCCTGACCTGCAGACACTACAGTGACAACATCCCCCTCACATCTCTCCCTGACCTGCAGACACTACAGTGACAACATCCCCCTCACATCACTCCCTGACCTGCAGACACTACAGTGACAACATCCCCCTCACATCTCTCCCTGACCTGCAGACACTACAGTGACAACATCCCCCTCACATCTCTCCCTGACCTGCAGACACTACAGTGACAACATCCCCCTCACATCTCTCCCTGACCTGCAGACACTACAGTGACAACATCCCCCTCAAATCTCTCCCTGACCTGCAGACACTACAGTGACAACATCCCCCTCACATCTCTCCCTGACCTGCAGACACTAGTGACAACATCCCCCTCACATCTCTCCCTGACCTGCAGACACTACAGTGACAACATCCCCTCACATCTCTCCCTGACCTGCAGACACTACAGTGACAACATCCCCCTCACATCTCTCCCTGACCTGCAGACACTACAGTCACAACATCCCCTCACATCTCTCCCTGACCTGCAGACACTACAGTCACAACATCCCCTCACATCTCTCCCTGACCTGCAGACACTACAGTGACAACATCCCCCTCACATCTCTCCCTGACCTGCAGACACTACAGTGACAACATCCCCCTCACATCTCTCCCTGACCTGCAGACACTAGTCACAACATCCCCTCACATCTCTCCCTGACCTGCAGACACTACAGTGACAACATCCCCTCACATCTCTACCTGACCTGCAGACACTACAGTGACAACATCCCCCTCACATCTCTCCCTGACCTGCAGACACTACAGTGACAACATCCCCCTCACATCTCTCCCTGACCTGCAGACACTACAGTCACAACATCCCCTCACATCTCTCCCTGACCTGCAGACACTACAGTCACAACATCCCCTCACATCTCTCCCTGACCTGCAGACACTACAGTGACAACATCCCCCTCACATCTCTCCCTGACCTGCAGACACTACAGTGACAACATCCCCCTCACATCTCTCCCTGACCTGCAGACACTAGTCACAACATCCCCTCACATCTCTCCCTGACCTGCAGACACTACAGTGACAACATCCCCTCACATCTCTCCCTGACCTGCAGACACTACAGTCACAACATCCCCTCACATCTCTCCCTGACCTGCAGACACTAGTCACAACATCCCCCTCACATCTCTCCCTGACCTGCAGACACTAGTGACAACATCCCCCTCACATCTCTCCCTGACCTGCAGACACTACAGTGACAACATCCCCCTCACATCTCTCCCTGACCTGCAGACACTACAGTGACAACATCCCCCTCACATCTCTCCCTGACCTGCAGACACTACAGTGACAACATCCCCTCACATCTCTCCCTGACCTGCAGACACTACAGTGGGAACATCACCTCACATGCTGGGGCCTGTTCCCTCCCTGCCTCCCACGTAGCACCCTAGTCCCTACATAGTGCACTACTTTTGACCACAGCCCTATGGGATTCTTTATGGGCCCGGGTCAAAAGTAGTGCACTATGTAGGGAATAGGGTGCAACTTGGGATGCTCTGTTCTGTTTTAGTTCTCAACGCAGCAGCAGGGGAAGAGGTGAGGCCAAGCTGACACCATTGAGGTATCAGGTCTTCCTGCTTTACAAACTTTGCATTTGTTTATGCAGTGCACTCCAGTGTTATCAGATCAGTGCAGACCAAGGAAAGGAGATATGAGGGAAAAATGACTAGAGGACCCCATAGCTCGGAGGGGGAGAGGGCCCCCATAGCTCGGAGGTGGAGAGGGCCCCCATAGCTCGGAGGTAGAGAGGGCCCCCATAGCTCAGAGGTGGAGAGGGCCCCCATAGCTCAGAGGTGGAGAGGGCCCCCATAGCTCAGAAGTGGAGAGGGCCCCCATAGCTCGGAGGTAGAGAGGGCCCCCATAGCTCTCCTCCCCCTCCAAACCCCATCCCTCCTAGACTTACATCAAAGTTGTTGAGAGCGTAGGCCAGCTCTCCTCCCCCAGCAGGGTGGTTGAAGGCAGCATCATCCGAGGCAGTAGCCTGGGCAGCATTAGAGATGCCTGAGACAGCATGCTGAAGCTGCTTGTAGATCAGGTCACGGTTCGCCTGGAGAATGGAATTAAATTCACGTTATTTACGGTGGGGAACTAAAGATAATAAAAATACAAAATCAACAAGATGTGTCTCTGAAGCGCTTCGAGATTCTGTATGTAATGTGCTATTGAAGTTAAATGATTATCATAATCTTTTTTTTTTTTTTTTTTTTTTTCATTTAAAATATTATTAGGTCCCAAATGGCACCCTATTCCCTTGATATTGAGCACAAACAGGCTTTTGGTCAACATCAGTTCACTATTAGGGAACAAGGTGCCATTTGGGATGCGCCCACTGTTCTATTCCAGACCTTGTATGCGGCCACGTCTGGGTGTTGAAGGCAGGCGCGGGAGGCGGTGTAGAGCATGGGGATGTTCCTCTGGAGAACACCGCGGGCAGCCGCCATCTGATCCTTATGGTGAACATCCTTCAACTCCTACAGAGACAGAGAGACAACGGTATCATTACACTATCTGGAAAACATCCTTTCAATAGCAAAGAATGCAGATGCAGCGGGGGGCGGAGACAGGGGGGGCGGGGGGTGAGACAGGGGGGGGGGGGGGGGGGGGGGCGGAGACACGGGGTGGGGGGAGGTGGGGCGGGGAGACGGGGTGGGGGGGAAGACAGGCTCCGGGGTGGGGAGACGGGGTGGGGGGGAAGACAGGCTCCGGGGGAGGTGGGGTGGGGGGAAGACAGGCTCCGGGGGAGGTGGGGTGGGGGGAAGACAGGCTCCAGGGGACAGGCACTTTGGATTCAAGACCGTCAAGTGCTGCCCTCATGTACACAATTATGACAGAGCTGCTCTGTCTGAGCGACCTCAGAGCTGCTCTGTCTGAGCGACCTCAGAGCTGCTCTGTCTGAGCGACCTCAGAGCTGCTCTGTCTGAGCGACCTCAGAGCTGCTCTGTCTGAGCGACCTCAGAGCTGCTCTGTCTGAGCGACCTCAGAGCTGCTCTGTCTGAGCGACCTCAGAGCTGCTCTGTCTGAGCGACCTCAGAGCTGCTCTGTCTGAGCGACCTCAGAGCTGCTCTGTCTGAGCGACCTCAGAGCGGCTCTGTCTGAACGACCTAGATTCTCCCCTGTGGTGATAAAGCGCAGTCATAATCAGGCCATTCCAATAAGCCCTGCAGCTTTAACACATAGCTCTTACTACTGGCTCCAGTGTTCGTTTTTATAGAAGAGCCAGGGAGACCGCACAGGCTCCTGCCTTCCAAATTACAATATTCCCTATATGTTGTACTATAGGCCCTAGTCAAAAGTGCACTATATATATATAGAATACAGTGCCATTTACGAGGTAGAATCAACTGATGCCTTATTATAAAAGGAAATCAACATTGGCCAAGGCCTCACACACACACGATCATATGGCTTGACGTTTACATTGCAGTCTACTAAAAAACAGGAAGGGACATATTTATTTACAACCTGGTTGTTTGGTACTAAACCAAATCTAAAAATAAATAAAAAATCACAAGACTGGAAAGACAAATAGGAAAATAAAACATTAGACCCAAAACAATAGCATGTGAGATATAACGAGCAGATTATTCTCCTATACTCTGTGTGTGTGTGTGTGTGTGTGTGTGTGTGTGTCCTACCTGAACAGTCTAGTGATACTGCTCGTCCCTTTAACTCAGTGACGTCACCAGCGAAACTCATCATGAAATATGAAATGCAGTGACAGTCCCCATCTCTCCATAATGGATCTGGTCACCCTGTGCTGCCTGCAATACATCTTTTCACTCCCTTACCTCTGGGGGTTGTTTGTTTTTTTTAACAGCTGAAATGTACAGACATTGTCCTTATTTTTTACACCTTAAAAATTGTAACAACCTGTTACATTCTGAAAATTGGTCGCCGTAGCTTTAAATCTGTTTTTTTTCTTTTTTTTCTCTTGCTTGACTGCACCGAGCTACTGAGTTCCAGGCTAGAAGCATCTCCCCAGGTGATTACTAACATTCAGTCCATTTCCATAATATTGATCAAATGAAGCCAGGTTAACTATTAGGCAACTGTATTACGTAGCTAGTGTTAGCCCAAGAGCTCCTGATCTAGCTATGGTTCAACTAAAAAAAAAAATCCACTTTCAGCTAGACAGCACGTTTACAAAGATTTGTAGAACTAACCGGAAGATAGCCTGTCGTTTCCAAAGGGAACAACATTGGTCAATGGTGGGCGGAGCCAAGCAGGAACTAGCAAGATCCTACTGGAGCAGTCTAGCATTCATTTGCATATTTCCGTTAGGAAACACCTACTCGGCAGCAATAACTATATTTGCCTTTCTACTCCTAAACAGTGTTATATATTTTCTAAACTTTGGCAAAGGGCAAAGTCTACAAAACTTAATTCGTAGCAGATTCTAGTTTTGGAAAAACAAAACGGTATTGAGATCAAATGTTTGGTCAATGAGAAAATTTGCGGAATGCCGGACCAAAATCCATGTCACGCCATCTTCTCTCAATGCTGGGCCACTGGGCTTCCTCCCACTACCATATTTGGAAGCATCAAGCTGAGACACTGGGCTTCCTCTCACTACCATATTTGGAAGCATCAAGCTGAGACACTGGGCTTCCTCTCACTACCATATTTGGAAGCATCAAGCTGAGACACTGGGCTTCCTCTCACTACCATATTTGGAAGCGCCGGGCCACCTCTCACTACCATATTTGCAAGCATCAAGCCGGGCCACTGGGCTTCCTCCCACTACCATATTTGGAAGCATCAAGCCGGGCCACTGGGCTTCCTCTCACTACCATATTTGGAAGCATCAAGCCGGGCCACTGGGCTTCCTCCCACTACCATATTTGCAAGCATCAAGCCGGGCCACTGGGCTTCCTCCCACTACCATATTTGGAAGCATCAAGCCGGGCCACTGGGCTTCCTCCCACTACCATATTTGCAAGCATCAAGCCGGGCCACTGGGCTTCCTCTCACTACCATATTTGGAAGCATCAAGCCGGGCCACTGGGCTTCCTCCCACTATCATATTTGGAAGCATCAAGCCGGGCCAATGGGCTTCCTCCCACTATCATATTTGGAAGCATCAAGCCGGGCCACTGGGCTTCCTCCCACTACCATATTTGGAAGCATCAAGCCGGGCCACTGGGCTTCCTCCCACTACCATATTTGCAATTTTTTTTTTTTTAATAAATAAAAATAGCCCTTCATCCACCCCAACTGTCAGCTCCCTCTCCAGCCCAGACACCTCCCTTAGAACAGATCTGACTGCTGTCTCCTTGGCAGCCATCTCACTCCCAACCATGCTCCCTGTCCCTCTCCATCAGACAGTCCAGTACATACCTGCTGTCTCTTGGCAGCCATCATGTTGAGTTTGTCCACCTCTGGTTTCAGGGCCTTGTACTGTATGCCCAGGTCCTGCTCTGTTCCAGCGTTACGCACCTTCACCAGGTTCTCCTCCACCTAGAGGGGTTACAGAGGAACACACGGTTTAGATAGGGAACGTAGGCAGAGGTATCCCCAAAGAATGTAAGAGAGGCGTTGTGGACTGAGGAATTGGAGAAATTCACTGAGAGATGCTGGAAAGATGAGCCCTGAGACAGTTGGATAAAAGAAAACTCTCTCGTTATTTGATAACGTCAGCGGTAGGTTTGGAATGACGACGGAAATGAAGTCTGGATAACAGCACCATGAAGATTCAGGTTCAACAGCTTCTCGTATTCAGATCCTGTCCCAAATACACACCATCCGGTCCCAAATAAACACCATCCTGTCCCAAATAAACACCATCCGGTCCCAAATAAACACCATCCGGTCCCAAATAAACACCATCCGGTCCCAAATAAACACCATCCGGTCCCAAATACACACCATCCGGTCCCAAATAAACACCATCCGGTCCCAAATAAACACCATCCGGTCCCAAATAAACACCATCCTGTCCCAAATAAACACCATCCTGTCCCAAATAAACACCATCCTGTCCCAAATAAACACCATCCGGTCCCAAATAAACACCATCCTGTCCCAAATACACACCATCCTATCCCAAATAAACACCATCCTGTCCCAAATAAACACCATCCTGTCCCAAATAAACACCATCCGGTCCCAAATAAACACCATCCGGTCCCAAATAAACACCATCCTGTCCCAAATAAACACCATCCTGTCCCAAATAAACACCATCCTGTCCCAAATAAACACCATCCTGTCCCAAATAAACACCATCCGGTCCCAAATAAACACCATCCGGTCCCAAATAAACACCATCCGGTCCCAAATAAACACCATCACCAACATAGTGCACTACTTCGACCAGGGCCCATAGGTTTGTGCTCTCTAGGCCATAGGGCTCTGGTCAAAAAGTTGTACATTATATGGTAACGGGTGCCATTTGGGACCAAGGCAAAATCTTTGCTAGGAAGGTTATTATTTTCCGTGAGTTAACACAGTCAACATGCCTCTCTCCACTCAACAGTCCATTAAAGACCAGCGCTTAGACTACAGTATGTGGTAAATGATTAATTTGCTACCTAGCTGTTACCACAGAAAAACAGTTTGCACTCAATCTTTACCATAAAAAAGTACACACTAGCTATATCAGCGCAAAGTGCAAAATGAATACCATATGCCTAGTGTTCAGGATGATAATATTGCAAAGGTAAAAAGGGCACATTTATGGAGGAAATTGAGCAGAAGTTATTTTAAAAAGGTTAAATAAATAAACATATATAAACCTTCCTGAAATACCGGTATGTGGACACCTGCTCGTCAAGACATCTCATTCCAAAAAAACATGGGCATTAATATGGAGTTGGTCGTCCCCGTCCCGTCCCCGTCCCGTCCCCCCCCCCTTCTTAACGTTATAAACAAAACTACAAACGAAGACAAATGAAGAAGGATATAGGAAGAAGGAAATCATTCGCAAGGAGATTCCTGCTAAAATATTATTTGAAGATGATGCCATATTGAGGGAGACTGAATGTCTACCCTTATACCCACAATACCTTGCTCTTGTTAAAGCTTTTAGAATGTTTTTTTTTTTTGATGACGAGGCTCTGGCCCAGATCAGAAAGGGCCATGACACCATGTGTGTGATGCTCACCAGCCTCGTCATATTGCTTTTAATCCTTTTTAAATGAATTTATCTTATTAACACTTTGTTCTAGCTAGCTATTTGTGTAGGTAGCTATCAAGTAAACCCAATGATAGAGAAGAGAAGAGCCGAGAAGAGATCAACATCCGACGAGCTTCTCCTTCACGTCTCTATGGATTAAAATGTTTTTCCCCCGTCGTCCCCCGGTCGTCCCCCAAGCTCTAGCAGGGCAGAAATGTAACAAACTGACTTGATGGAAAAGTGGCATACTATGATGGTGCCACGTTGAAAAAGTCACAGCTCTTCAGTAAGGCCATTCTACTGCCACTGTTGGTCTATGCATGGCTGTGTGCTCAAGAAAATAGCCCCAAGGTACACTTTATATACACACAAAGGTAAGTTATATATCACCTCATAGGGACTCGTCAAAAGCACTGTATAGGGAACAGGGTGTGATTCAGGGCTTACCTGTAGTCAAACTGAGTGAGAACACTAACCCCCATCAAACTAATGCCTCGGACCATACTCAGTCATCCACAGAGAACTGATGAAAGATTAAAAATGGAGATGACATCACGGGCCACGTCACAGTAACGATCTCCTAGAGGCCTAGAGACTAGCTTTAGTCTATATTATCGAGGCCCGAGGCTAGGTTAGCTGTATTTCTCCAGTAGCATCTGCTACAGAGGTAGATTAGCCGGGCCTGAGGCTAACTGTAGATTAGCCGGGCCCGAGGCAGCTATGCCTTAGCTATAACTGAGGATGCCCATATATGTTACTTATGACCAAGGGTAACAGGTGTAGGTTCCCTCTCCCACATGGAAAAACAAGATCAAATCAGATGGAACTAAACTTGGCAAAAAAACAAAAAAAAGGACCCTGTCTTTCAAAGATAATTCATAAATATCCAAGTAACTCCACAGATCTTCATTGTAAAGGGTTTAAACACCGTTTCCCATGCTTGTTCAATGAACCATAAACAATTAATGAACATGCACCCGTGGAACGGTCGTTAAGACACTAACAGCTTACAGACGGTAGGCAAATAAGGTCACAGTTATATGACCAGTCAGTAGAAAGACCTCTTTAGTGTCCTGACGCTGAAGAACACCAAAAGAAAGATTCCCAGGGTCCCTGCTCATCTGCGTGAACGTGCCTTAGGCATGCTGCAAGGAGGCATGAGGACTGCACATGTGGCCAGGGCAATAAATTGCAATGTCCGTACTGTGAGACGCATAAGACATCGCTACAGGGAGACAGGACGGACAGTTGATCGTCCTCGCAGTGGCAGACCACGTGTAACACCTGCACAGGATCGGTACATCCGAACTTCATACCTGCAGGACAAGTACAGGATGGCAACAACTGCCCGAGTTACACCAGGAACACACAATCACTCCATCAGTGCTCAGACTATCCGCAATAGGCTGAGAGAGGCTGAGGGCTTGTAGGCCTGTTGTAAGGAAGGTCCCCACCAGACATCACCGGCAACAACGTGACCTATGGTCACAGACACACCGTTGCTGGACCAGACAGGACTGGCAAAAAAGTGCTCTTCACTGATGAATTACGGTTTTGTCTCACCAGGGGTGATGGTCAGATTTGCGTTTATTGTCGAAGAAATGAGTGTTACACAGAGGCCTGTACTCTGGAGCGGGATTGATTTGGAGGTGGAGGGTCTGTCATGGTCTGGGGCGGTGTGTCACAGCATCATCGGACTGAGCTTGTTGTCATTGCAGGCAATCTCAACGCTGTGCGTTACAGGGAAGACATCCTCCTCCCTCATGTGGTACCCTTCCTGCAGGCTCATCCTGACATGACCCTCCAGCATGACAATGCCACCAGCCATACTGCTGGTTTTGTGCGTGATTTCCTGCAAGACAGGAATGTCAATGTTCTGCCATGGCCAGCGAACAGCCCAGATCTCAATCCCATTGAGCACATCTGGGACCTGTTGGATCGGAGGGTGAGGGCCAGGGCCATTCCCCCAAGAAATGTCCGGGAACTTGCAGGTGCTTTGGTGGAAGAGTGGGGTAACATCTCACAGCAAGAACTGGCAAATCAGGTACAGTCCATGAGGAGTACATGCTGAGGTACTTAATGCAGCTGGTGGCCACACCAGATACTGACTGTTACTTTTGATTTTGACCCCCCCTTTGTTCAGGGACACATTATTCCATTTCTGTTAGTCACATGTCTGGAACTTGTTCAGTTTGTCTCAGTTGAATCTTATGTTTATACAAATATTTACTCATGTTAAGTTTAATGAAAATAAACAACTTATTTTTTTGCTGACTTTACATATCCTGGAGTAAACATTGAACATCTCAGGATTCAGGAACACTGTCTAATTGATATGATTCTATAATCCATCCAGCGCATGCCCGTACAGTATCCATATATAGCATCCCAAAATGGCAGCCTATTCACAATGGGCCTTGGTCAAAAAGCAGGGCTCTACATAGGGCGTCATTTGGGACTCAGCCTCTGTTGTATCTGGAATGCAGAAAGAGCAATGACGTCAGGTTTCCTGCAGTTGGCTGGCAACACCAGGGTGGCCAGTGTCCAGAGAATGCCAGGGCTGACTGCCCTCAAGAGACTTTGATATAGCTGGAGCACTGACTCAGTCTGGATGGGTCCTAAAAATGGCACCCGTTGCCCTATACAGGGCCCCATGTAGAATAGGCACTACATAGGACATAGGATTGCCATTCCGGATACGGTCCCTGGTCAAAAGTAGTGCACTACATAGGGAAAAGGTTGCCGTTTGGGACACAACCCAAGTATCTGGAAGGCACTAACCCTGTGAAGAGGTGGGTTATAAACAGAGGCATGATAAGATAACATTGAGTTGTTCAACTTTAAGAGACAGTATGGGAAGTAGAACACAGGGTGGGGCTTAGCCCACAATGCAATAGCACACACAGCTGTGGAAGCTTCCTCACCTCAAGAGTAGAAAGTGTTTTTCTATCAAATCTCTTTCTTAGTTCCACAGTAAATCATTTCTGTAGAGGCCCATGCACGTATTCATGAAGTGTCTCACAGTAAAGAGTGTTGATCTAGATGTCAATATAATTACTGATCATTTAAATTATCTGAAAACTGATTCTAGATCTTCACCCGGAGGATCCGAGACAATAAATACATAGTAATTTCCTTTTCAACCTGCTGTCCTGTCTGAGCTTGAAGAAATGACAGACGTCTTCCATTTTACAACCTAGCTATAAAAATAAACAAAAATTAACGTGACTCCATTTCTTCGTTGACGTTTGACACAATGACTTCACTCTCTGGCTGTGTAATTAGAATCAGAACAGTTTACAGTAGTGAACGGAAAGGTTAGAAAACATATGGCTACATCCCAAATGGCACCCTGGTCTAAAGTAGTGCACTAACCCTATGGGGCCCTGGTCTAAAGTAGTGCACTAACCCTATGGGGCCCTGGTCTAAAGTAGTGCACTAACCCTATGTGGCCCTGGTCTAAAGTTGTGCACCAACCCTATGGGTCTAAAGTAGTGCACTAACCCTATGGGTCTAAAGTAGTGCATGGGTCTAAAGTAGTGCACTACCCCTATGGGGCCCTGGTCTAAAGTAGTGCACTACCCCTATGGGGCCCTGGTCTAAAGTAGTGCACTACCCCTATGGGACCCTGGTCTAAAGTAGTGCACTACCCCTATGGGGCCCTGGTCTAAAGTAGTGCACTACCCCTATGGGGCCCTGGTCTAAAGTAGTGCACTACCCCTATGGGGCCCTGGTCTAAAGTAGTACACTAACCTTATGGGGCCCTGGTCTAAAGTAGTACACTAACCCTATGGGGCCCTGGTCTAAAGTAGTGCACTACCCCTATGGGGCCCTGGTCTAAAGTAGTGCACTACCCCTATGGGGCCCTGGTCTAAAGTAGTGCACTACCCCTATGGGGCCCTGGTCTAAAGTAGTGCACTACCCCTATGGGGCCCTGGTCTAAAGTAGTGCACTACCCCTATGGGGCCCTGGTCTAAAGTAGTGCACTAACCTTATGGGGCCCTGGTCTAAAGTAGTGTTTCGTATTGCGTCAGACAACAACATTGGCGAATACGCTGATTCGGTGTGCGAGTTCATTAGAACGTGCGTTGAAGATGTCGTTCCCATAGCAACGATTAAAACATTCCCTAACCAGAAACCGTGGATTGATGGCAGCATTCGTGTGAAACTGAAAGCGCGAACCACTGCTTTTAATCAGGGCAAGGTGTCTGGTAACATGACCGAATACAAACAGTGCAGCTATTCCCTCCGCAAGGCTATCAAACAAGCTAAGCGTCAGTACAGAGACAAAGTAGAATCTCAATTCAACGGCTCAGACACAAGAGGCATGTGGCAGGGTCTACAGTCAATCACGGACTACAGGAAGAAATCCAGCCCAGTCACGGACCAGGATGTCCTGCTCCCAGGCAGACTAAATAACTTTTTTGCCCGCTTTGAGGACAATACAGTGCCACTGACACGGCCTGCAACGAAAACTTGCGGTCTCTCCTTCACTGCAGCCGAGGTGAGTAAGACATTTAAACGTGTTAACCCTCGCAAGGCTGCAGGCCCAGACGGCATCCCCAGCCGCGCCCTCAGAGCATGCGCAGACCAGCTGGCCGGTGTGTTTACGGACATATTCAATCAATCCCTATACCAGTCTGCTGTTCCCACATGCTTCAAGAGGGCCACCATTGTTCCTGTTCCCAAGAAAGCTAAGGTAACTGAGCTAAACGACTACCGCCCCGTAGCACTCACTTCCGTCATCATGAAGTGCTTTGAGAGACTAGTCAAGGACCATTTCACCTCCACCCTACCTGACACCCTAGACCCACTCCAATTTGCTTACCGCCCAAATAGGTTCACAGACGATGCAATCTCAACCACACTGCACACTGCCCTAACCCATCTGGACAAGAGGAATACCTATGTGAGAATGCTGTTCATTGACTACAGTTCGGCATTCAACACCATAGTACCCTCCAAGCTCGTCATCAAGCTCGAGACCCTGGGTCTCGACCCCGCCCTGTGCAACTGGGTACTGGACTTCCTGACGGGCCGCCCCCAGGTGGTGAGGGTAGGCAACAACATCTCCTCCCCGCTGATCCTCAACACTGGGGCCCCACAAGGGTGCGTTCTGAGCCCTCTCCTGTACTCCCTGTTCACCCACGACTGCGTGGCCACGCACGCCTCCAACTCAATCATCAAGTTTGCGGACGACACAACAGTGGTAGGCTTGATTACCAACAACGACGAGACGGCCTACAGGGAGGAGGTGAGGGCCCTCGGAGTGTGGTGTCAGGAAAATAACCTCACACTCAACGTCAACAAAACTAAGGAGATGATTGTGGACTTCAGGAAACAGCAGAGGGAACACCCCCCTATCCACATCGATGGAACAGTAGTGGAGAGGGTAGCAAGTTTTAAGTTCCTCGGCATACACATCACAGACAAACTGAATTGGTCCACTCACACAGACAGCATTGTGAAGAAGGCGCAGCAGCGCCTCTTCAACCTCAGGAGGCTGAAGAAATTCGGCTTGTCACCAAAAGCACTCACAAACTTCTACAGATGCACAATCGAGAGCATCCTGGCGGGCTGTATCACCGCCTGGTACGGCAACTGCTCCGCCCTCAACCGTAAGGCTCTCCAGAGGGTAGTGAGGTCTGCACAACGCATCACCGGGGGCAAACTACCTGCCCTCCAGGACACATACACCACCCGATGTCACAGGAAGGCCATAAAGATCATCAAGGACATCAACCACCCGAGCCACTGCCTGTTCACCCCGCTATCATCCAGAAGGCGAGGTCAGTACAGGTGCATCAAAGCTGGGACCGAGAGACTGAAAAACAGCTTCTATCTCAAGGCTATCAGACTGTTAAACAGCCACCACTAACATTGAGTGGCTGCTGCCAACACATTGACACTGACTCAACTCCAGCCACTTTAATAATGGGAATTGATGGGAAATGATGTAAATATATCACTAGCCACTTTAACCAATGCTACCTTATATAATGTTACTCACCCTACATTAGTCATCTCATAGGCATACGTATATATACTGTACTCTATCATCGACTGTATCCTTATGTAATACATGTATCACTAGCCACTTTAACTATGCCACTTTGTTTACATACTCATCTCATATGTATATACTGTACTCGATACCATCTACTGTATCTGCCTATGCTGCTCTGTACCATCACTCATTCATATATCCTTATGTACATATTCTTTATCCCCTCACACTGTGTACAAGACAGTAGTTTTGGAATTGTTAGTTAGATTACTTGTTGGTTATTACTGCATTGTCGGAACTAGAAGCACAAGCATTTCGCTACACTCGCATTAACATCTGCTAACCATGTGTATGTGACAAATAAAATTTGATTTGATTTGATTTGCACTACCCCTATGGGGCCCTGGTCTAAAGTAGTGCACTACCCCTATGGGACCCTGGTCTAAAGTAGTGCACTACCCCTATGGGGCCCTGGTCTAAAGTAGTGCACTACCCTTATGGGACCCTGGTCTAAAGTAGTGCACTACCCCTATGGGGCCCTGGTCTAAAGTAGTGCACTAACCCTATGGGGGCCTGGTCTAAAGTAGTGCACTAACCCTATGTGGCCCTGGTCTAAAGTTGTGCACCAACCCTATGGGTCTAAAGTAGTGCACTACCCCTATGGGACCCTGGTCTAAAGTAGTGCACTACCCCTATGGGGCCCTGGTCTAAAGTAGTGCACTACCCCTATGGGACCCTGGTCTAAAGTAGTGCACTACCCCTATGGGGCCCTGGTCTAAAGTAGTGCACTAGATAGATAGGGTGCCTACAGAGGACTAAGATGATAAACAGCAAGTCTCTTGACTGCAGGTGAAAGGCCTCCTTGTGGTCAGGATTTAGTTTCATTCATTCACAGCAATAATGAACTGAAGTTAAAGGACGGACAAAACACAGAAGACCTTGTTTGAAACCTTCAGCCAAGATACCAGAACGTTAGTTTGAGTCAAGCAAACTATTTATCTAGGAAAAACAGTGGAATAGGTGAACTTAAGGTTATTTACTTATTTGTATTTTCTTGATAAAATAAATAAAATAAAGAATGTCTAAGTAATTCATAAGCGATCCCTTCAGCTGTGTGGAACTTCTGTCATATCTACAAGAGCCCACTTAAGTCTGTGTGTGTGTGTGGCTCATAATAAGCTACCTCAAAGCCAGAGAGACGGTTTAATGCTGTAAGGTACAGTTGAAGTCAGAAGTTTACATAAACTTAGGTTGGAGGCATTAAAACTCATTTTTCAACCACTCCACACATTTCTTATTAACAAACTATAGTTTTGGCAAATCGGTTAGGACATCTACTTTGTGCATGTCACAAGTAATTTTTCCAACAATTTTTTACAGACAGATTATTTCACTTATAATTCACTGTATCACAATTCCAGTGGGTCAGAAGTTTACATACACTAAATTGACTGTGCTTTAAACAGCTTGGAAAATTCCAGAAAATGATGTCATGGCTTTAGAAGCTTCTGATAGGCTAATTGACATAATTTGAGTCAATTGGAGGTGTACCTGTGGATGTATTTCAAGGCCTACCTTCAAACTCAGTGCCTCTTTGCTTGACATCATGGGAAAATCAAAATAAATCAGCCAAGACCTCAGATAACAAACTGTAGATCTCCCAAGTCTGGTTCATCCTTGGGAGAAATTTCCAAACGCCTGAAGATACCGCGATCATCTGTACAAACAATAGTACGCAAGTATAAACACCATGGGACCACACAGCAGTCATACCACTCAGGAAGGAGACTCGTTCTGTCTCCTAGAGATGAACGTACTTTGGTGAGAAAAGTGCAAATCAATCCCAGAACAACAGCAAAGGACCTTGTGAAGATGCTGGAGGAAACAGGTACAAATCTATCTATATCCACAGTAAAATGAGTCCTATATCGACAACCTGAAAGGCCACTCAGCAAGGAAGAAGCCACTGCTGCAAAACAGCCATAAAAAAGCCAGAATACGGTTTGCAACTGCACATGGGGACAAAGATCGTACTTTTTGGAGAAATGTCCTCTGGTCTGATGAAACAAAAATAGAACTGTTTGCCATAATGACAATCATTATGTTTGGAGGAAAAAGGGGGAGGCTTGCAAGCCGAAGAACACCATCCCAACCGTGAAGCATGGGGGTGGCAGCATCATGTTGTGGGGGTGCTTTTCTGCAGGAGGGACTGGTGCACTTCACAAAATAGATGGCATCATGAGGCAGGAAAATTATGTGGATATATTGAAGCAACTCAAGACATCAGTCAGGAAGATAAATCTTGGTCGCAAATGGGTCTTCCAAATGGACAATGACGCCAAGCATACTTCCAAAGTTATGCAAAATGGCTTAAGGACAACAAAGTCAAGATATTGGAGTGGCCATCACAAAGCCATGACCTCAATCCTATAGAAAATCTGTGGGCAGAAGTGAAAAAGTGTGTGCGAGCAAGGAGGCCTACAAACCTGACTCGGTTACACCAGCTCTGTCAGGAGGAATGGGCCAAAATTCACCCAACTTATTGTGAGAAACTTGTGGAAGACTACCCAAAACATTTGACCCAAGTTCAATAATTTAAAAGGCAATGCTACCATTATACTAATTGAGTGTATGTAACTTCTGACCCACTGGGAATGTGATGAAAGAAATAAAAGCTGAAATAAATAATTCTCTACTATTATTCTGACATTTCACATTCTTAAAATAAAGTGGTGATCCTAACTGACCTAAGACTGGGAATTTTTACTTGGATTAAAATGTCAGAAATTGCGAAAAACTGAGTTTAAATGCATTTGGCTAAGGTGAATGTAAACTTCAGACTTCAACAGAACATGACTCGCTACCTCACAACGTGACTCAAAGCCAGACGGTTTATAATTATTTGGTAATCCATGACCTGTGCACGTTTCACCACCAGTGCACGTTTCTCCCTGTGTATGTGCACGCGTGTCATGTCTCTCACCAGTCTGAGCAACTTGTAGACAGACTTGTCAGCCAGCACCAGCAGGTGTGTGTTTGTGTGTGTGTGTGTGTGCGTGTGCGTGCGCATGCGTGTGTGTGTGCATGTGTGTGTGTGTGCATGTGTGTGTGTGTGTGTGCGTGTGTGTCTCACCAGTTTGAGTTGCAGCAGCAGCTTGTAGACATCAGACATGTCGGCCAGCACCAGCAGGTGAGTGACGGCAGAGAGGAGGGCCCTGGCTGCACGAACCATGTTACCCCTCTTTACCGAGGAACAGGGGTCCTCTGCAAACTCTCCTGATGCCTGCTTCATGGATTCACCTGAGGGACAAGGACAGGATATTACAGTTGAGACATGAGGGTTCGTCCTAAATGGACACCCTGATGCCTGCTTCATGGATTCACCTGAGGGACAAAAGGAGGAACGACAGGACATTACAATGTGACAGTTAGGACACATTTATAAAAAATACAAAATTTAAAAAATAAATAAAAAAATGTAAGTGTTTGTCCCAAATGAAACCCTATATAAAAAGGAAGCATTGTCCCCAACAAGGGCCTTGATGAAAAAGTAGTGCACTGCGTGAAGGGGGAATAGGGTGCCTACAGAGGCATGTTAAAGTGAAGGAGCGTTAGGGGAGACCACTGTCACAACGAGTAAACCTGTCACACAGAGAGGAGAACGAGGACCGCTGACCGTCTTAATTGGACGCATTTATTAACGTAAAACTCAACAGCAGAGAGCACACCTCGGGGAGGCAGAGTAAAGAGTGAGGAAGATATTCCATTGGCTCAGTGGGTTGGAGCTCAGTGTTAAAGAAGCAATCTGGGATTCAAACAACAAGAGTCACCCCGCCACTTGTTTTGGTTAACATCTGAGGTACAGGGGGCTGGGGAATCTCAGGCTAACTATCCATGAGATCAAAACTGTGTGTGTGTGTGTTCTCTATATATAACTGAGATGGTTTGGGATGAGTTGACTGCGGAGTGAAGGAAAAAGCAGCCAACAAGTGCTCAGCATATGTGGGTACTCCTTCAATACTGCTGGAAAAGCATTCCAGGTGAAGCTGGTTGAGAGAATGCCAAGAGTGAAAAAACTCAAGGAAAAAGGGTGGCTACTTGTAAGATGGTCAAATACATTGATTTGTTTATCCCTTTTCAGGTTACTACATGATTCCATGTCTGTTATTTTATACAGTTTGTCATAACTATTATTCTACCATGTAGAAAATAGTAACAAATAAAAAAAAACATGGAATGAGTAGGCGTGTCCAAACTTCTGACTGGTACTGTGTGTGTTGTTTAATCAGACCATTGGCATCAGATGTGCATCCGGCACAGCCAGAAGAGGACTGGCCACCCCACATAGCCTGGTTCCTCTCTACCCGGCACAGCCAGAAGAGGACTGGCCACCCCTCATAGCCTGGTTCCTCTCTACCCGGCACAGCCAGAAGAGGACTGGCCACCCCTCATGGCCTGGTTCCTCTCTACCCGGCACAGCCAGAAGAGGACTGGCCACCCCTCATAGCCTGGTTCCTCTCTACCCGGCACAGCAAGAAGAGGACTGGCCACCCCTCATGGCCTGGTTCCTCTCTACCCGGCACAGCCAGAAGAGGACTGGCCACCCCTCATAGCCTGGTTTCTCTCTAGGTTTATAATCTTCACCCGGCACAGCCAGAAGAGGACTGGCCACCCCTCATAGCCTGGTTCCTCTCTACCCGGCACAGCCAGAAGAGGACTGGCCACCCCTCATGGCCTGGTTCCTCTCTACCCGGCACAGCCAGAAGAGGACTGGCCACCCCTCATAGCCTGGTTCCTCTCTACCCGGCACAGCAAGAAGAGGACTGGCCACCCCTCATAGCCTGGTTCCTCTCTACCCGGTACAGCCAGAAGAGGACTGGCCACCCCTCATAGCCTGGTTCCTCTCTAGGTCTCTTCCTAGGTTCCGGCCTTTCTAGGGAGTCTTTCCTAGCCGCCGTGCTTCTACACCTGCATTGCTTGCTGTTTGGGGTTTTAGGCTGTGTTTCTGTACAGCACTTTGAGATATCAGCTGATGACAGAAGAGCTTTATAAATTAAATTTGATTGGTTGCCTGCCTCTTGACGTCTTTTTAAAAAGCAGCCGGTCGCCAACCACTTCTCTCTCTCTCGTGTTGAATCTGTCACTGTGTCTGTATATTCATCCACGGATAAAGAGACGTGTGCCTGGCTGGCAGTGCTTCCCCTCCACCTATCACCATAGACTTCAACTCTTTAATCACACCCCCTCAGCCCATCCCACCTATCACCATAGACCTCAGCTCCTTAATCCCACCCCCTCAGCCCATCCCACCTATCACCATAGACTTCAGCTCTTTAATCCCACCCCCTCAACCCATCCCACCTATCACCATAGACCTCAGCTCCTTAATCCCACCCCCTCAGCCCATCCCACCTATCACCATAGACTTCAGCTCTTTAATCACACCCCCCCAGCCACTCTCAGCCCATCCCACCTATCACCATAGACTTCAGCTCTTTAATCCCACCCCCCCAGCCACTCTCAGCCCATCCCACCTATCACCATAGACCTCAGCTCTTTAATCCCATCCCCCCCAGCCCATCCCACCTATCACCATAGACTTCAGCTCTTTAATCCCACCCCCCCAGCCACTCTCAGCCCATCCCACCTATCACCATAGACTTCAGCTCTTTAATCCCACCCCCAATATTGGCGCGTTAAAAAAAATGGCATTTTGGGAAGGCTTTGTGCCCTACCAATGAAGACATACCTAGAGCAGCTAATCTTATCCATACCATTTAATCTAAACCAATTGGCTTAGCTAGTCTGTTGGTTGGTAGCGTTTGCTAAGATTAACAAAATACTCTAATTGCTAGCCTTAGCTGGTACACTACTCCCTCTGTCCACCCGTCTGTCTCATCCTCTCAAAACTCAGAAATAATTACCCATGAACCTCTGCTCCTCCGCAGGCAGTGTCACGCAAATGTAGGCATGCTGCTACTAATGTCAGCCCCAGAAAACACTCCCTCTCCCTGCCAGCCCAGAAGTACTTTGAGGGGAAAAATGTAGCTTCCTTTTAATCATCATATTCCACTCTCCTCCTCTAGCCCAGGCTACCAAGTGAGTCCCTAATGGCACCCTATATAGTGCATTACAATGAGCCCTGGTCAAAAAGGTAGTACACAATATAGGGAGTAATTTGGGGCGCATCCACAATAGGCCCACTGCTGGGCCTGATACCAGTAAAGGCCTCAGAGCATAGAGGCTGGATGGGATCCAGGCTAAGAGTTAATTGCATTAGAATGTCATTTGAGATGAGGAGGAGAGGAGAAAAGGATGAGGGAGATGAGAAGGGCATAAGGGGGAGGAGAGAAAGGCAGTCTGACAGAGTAAATCCAAAACTCCCACACAGGCGGTGACCTAGGCCTAACATATACAGCCAATGGCCTCACACACAATGGTGGGGGAGTTGCCGCAATCTACTCCAGAGATGGCCTGAAAAGTTCTGTCATACTTTCCAGGTCTGTGCCCAAACAGTTCGAGCTTTTAATTTTAAAAATTAATCTCTCCAGAAATAAATATCTCACTGTTATAGACCCCCCCCCCCCCCTCCCTCTGCGCCTTGGACACCATATGTGAATTGATTGCCCTCCCATCTATCTTCAGAGTTCGTTCTGTTAGATGACCTAAACTGGGACATGATTAACCCCCCCAGCAGTCCTACAATCTAAGCTAGATGCCCTCAATCTCACACAAATTATTAAGGAACCCACCAGGTACAACCCTAAAACCGTAAACATGGGCACCCTCATAGATATTATCCTGACCAACATGCCCTCCAAATGCACCTCTGTTGTTTTCAAATCAGGATCTCAGCGATCACCCGACTCATTGCCTGCATCCGCTATGGGTCTGCGGTCAAACTCTCCCTAAAACACTTCTGCGAATACAGCGCGTTCCGTCATGTGGTATAATTAAATAAGGTAGCATTACATCAATAATGCGGTGCGTGTCTTTGGCTTGCTGGGCCATAACTTTGGCCAGAGTGAATGTGTCAACTCTTACAGTGGTGCTTTGTCTTGTCATTATACAGACCTGTCATAATATCAGATCATATCTCATTTAAAAATGTTTGTTGCATGTTTTTTTTTTTTTTGCTTACGTCTTTGTTGAGCAAATTATTTTTTTTGTGTTAGGTACTATATGCCCAGACCACCTTGCGCACTCAACTTCAGCGAGATAAGGTGGTAGTTTCCTTGTAGGCCTACTTGCCGGGGGAACTGGAAGCCAGCTGTATAGCCTATTGTCCGTTTCAGTTGGGGGAAAAAAACAAACAATTTCCATCTTTTTCATTAAATCATAGCATAGTTGTGCTTTATATGGGCAGCATATTATCCATGGGATACCGAATTTCTCCGTTATGAATATATTACACATCACGCGGGTGGGAAATAGATCTGTTAAAAAAAAAAAGGTCCACATTTGAACGTTTCAATAAAATGGAAACTGTCACAACTATTGAACTGGAAACATTATGATTTTAGAGACTAAGTGACAACAGCCTTTGGTTAAAGGGTTAGGTTATACTGGGCTCTGTCATCACAATTATCAGCTTCGGTATTGACGTCAGTGAGCAGGCTTTCTGATTGGAGGAGAGACATGGCTAGGCCCACCAAAAGGAAAATGATTATGAAATCTGGACCACAGAAATCCAATGTTTATACAAAACGTCTGCCTTCTTCCTCCCCTACATTTACCAGTCAAATGGGTTTTTATTAAATATAGGAGCGTCACAAAATCCATTTGGATTAAAATGTTGTTTCATTTAGTCTCGTTTTGATAGTGAAAATTAAGGCCTTTTCAAATGAACAGAAGACCGCGAGTTGACTGTCTAAGTTATTAATCTAAAGGGAGGTTCAACTTCAAGGCAAGGGCATCTTTTACCGAGTTTTATACTCCTCGTGTCATAATGAGAATATAGTACATTTTGTTTTAAAAATCAGTATCTGTCCCTCTCTCCCATTTTCAAGCAAAAAAAACAAAAACATGCATGAGCAATTCACTAAGCATTGGAACGCCGTGACGTGATGCCCTGCCCTGGCTCGAAGGGGACATCCAGGTGAAGACATTTAATGTAATGAATTACAAGGAAATAAAAGCTTTTTACCTTTTCAACCCGTTTGCCCATATAGTTAAGAAGATCCTTTTCATAACGATTGAGACATCAATACAATCCAGAAAAACCTGGTGTGCTGTTCACTTTAGTGTCATTTGAGGGGGTTGAAACGTGGATTGTGTGCCATTCAGAGAGTGAAATGGGCAAGAAGATATTTTAGTGCCTTTGAACAGGGTATGGTAGTAGGCGCCAGGCGATTTGTGTTGAGAACTGCGATGCTGCTGGGTTTTTCCCACCGCTCAACGGTTTCCTGTGTGTGTGTATCAAGAATGGTCCGACACACAAAGGACATCCAGCCAACTTGACAACTGTGGGAAGTATGGGCCAGCATCCCTGTGGAAACGCTTTCAACACCTTGTAGAGTGTCCATGCCCCGGCTAATTGAGGCAGTTCTGAGGACAAAAGAGGAGGTGCAACTCAATGTTAGGAAGGCTGTGTAAACTCAGTGTCCATTTAAGCAATAAGGTCCGAGGGGGTATATTACTAATACACCAAGGCTATGGGCTGCTATTACACACAACGCCACGCCAAGTGGCTGGGTACAGCCATTAGCAGTGGTACAACTGGGTGGGTCGAGCACTGAATACTGATTGGCTGAAAGCCGTGGTATATCAGACCATATGCCAGGGGTATGACAAATTTGACTGTTCTAATTACGTTGATAACCGAGGGGGGGCGGGGGGGGGGCTTGTGGTATATGGTCAATATACCACGGCTAAGGGCTGCTCTTGCGCACGACGCAACGCGGAGTACCTAAATGCTTAATTACAGAAGGGTCCAGGACACCTTTTTTTTTGTGAAACTTAACCCAAAACATCAAATCACCTCTTCATCTGAATTTTTCAAAATGTGCGTGTTTTAAGCCCAAAGCCAAAAGCATGGTTACTAATCTGCGCCTCTTATTTTCAGAATTATGGAACTGCACAATGCTGTCCTGCAAGACTTGGCCAAGACCAACAACTGAGTGGAGGGCAGGCATCAACTTTTTTTTTTTTTCCTTCATCATCTTGGAGCTACCCACCCCACCAAGTTGAGGCATTGCAGCGACAGCCGCAGAGGTGAAAAAGAGAACGGAGCAACAACTTGCTGGTATCCACTGCCATGGCAACAGAAGGATTCTCAAGTCACTGGTTGTGAACTCTAAAAAAAAATTTAAAAAAATTAAAAATCCAACCAACAACAATTAGCGCCTAGGCACAACTTGGATGCTTTCAATTAGTCCAGAAACATGGAGATCAGAACACTAGGCGGTTTGTTATAACACTGCATTGTCATGTAGCTTGTATTTTTAAGTCATTTGAAATAAAATAATGTTTTAGAGTGTAAAAAAAACAGATATGAAATTACATTTAAACTAGAAACAGGACTAGATCTAGTATAACTGAAAAATCACATGTACATAAGTATTTCAGACCCTCGTCAACTCAGTACTTTGTTGAAGCACCTTTGGCAGTAATTACAGCCTCTAGTCTTCTTGGGTACGACGCTACAAGCTTGGCACATCTGTATTTGAGGAGTTTCTCCCATTCTTCTCTGCAGATCCTCTCAAGCTCTGTCATGTTGGATGGGGAGTGTCGCTGCACAGCTATTTTCAGGTCTCCCCAGAGATGTTCGATGGGGTTCAAGTTTAGGCTCTGGCTAGGACACTCAAGGACATTCAGAGACTTGCCCCGAAACCACACCTGAGTCGTCTTGGCTGTGTGCTTAGGGTTGTTGTCCTGTAGGGAAGGTGAACCTTTGTCCAAGTCTGAGGTCCTGAGCAGGTTTTCATCAAGGATCTCGCTATACATTGCTCTGTCCATCTTTCACTCGATCCTAACTAGTGTCCCAGTCCCTGCCGCTGACAAACATCCCCACAGTATGATTCTACCAACACCATGCTTCACCGTAGGGATGGTGCCAGGTTTCCTCCAGATGTGACGCTTGGCATTCAGGCCAAAAAGCTCAATCTTGGTTTCATCAGACAGACTAGAGAACCTTGTTTCGCATGGTCCGAGAGTCTTTAGGTACCTTTTGGAAAACTCCAAGCGTGCGGTCATATGTCGTTTAATGAGTGGCTTCTGTCTGGCCGCATAAAGGCCTCATTGTTAGAGTGCTGCAGAGATGGTTGTCTTTCTGGAAGGTTCTCCCATCTCCACAAAGGAACTCTGGAGCTCTGACAGAATGACCATTGGATTCTTGGTCACCTTCCTGACCAAGGCCCTTCTCCCCCTCAGTTTGGCCGGGCGGCCAGCTCTAGGAAGAGTCTTGGTGGTTCCAAACTTCTTCCATTTAAGAATGACGGAAGCCACTTTTCTTGGGAACTATCAATGATGCAAAAAATGTTTTGGTACCCTTCCCCAGATGTGTGCCTCGACAGAATCCTGTCTCGTAGCTCTACGGACAATTCCGTCGACCTCATGGGTTGTTTTGTGCTTTGACAATCACTGTCAACTGTGGGACCTTATATAGACAGGTGTGTGCCTTTCCAAATAATTTCCAATCATGTGAATTTACCACAGGTGGACTCCAATCAAGTTGTAGAAACATCAAGGATGATCAATGGAAACAGGATGCACCCAAGCTCAATTTCGATGTTTATAGCACAGGGTCTGAATATTTACGTAAATAATATAATTAAGTTTTTTATATTTAATAAATTTTTCACTTTATTCCATTATTAATGTTCTATTTTTAAAGTATATAGGGCAGCAGCCTTTAAGATGTAGGGTTGAATAACCAGGTGGTAACCAGCTAGTGATGGCTGTTTGACAGTCTGACGGCCATGAGATAGAAGCTGTTTTCAGTCTCTCAGATTTACCTGTACTGACCTCCCCTTCTGGATGGTAAGTGGGGTGAACAGGCCATGGTGTTTTTTTAATCTTTATTTAACTAGGCAAGTCAGAACCATTTCAAAGGATCTGAAAACGTATGTAAAAAAAAAAAAAATGATTTTTTAAAAACATTTGCAAAAAAATCCTAGAAGACTTTTCGCTTTGTCATTACGGGGTATTGATGAGAATTGTATTTAATTTAATCCATTTTAGAGTAAGGTTGTAATGTAACAAAATGTGGGGGGGGGGGGGAATAGGTCTGAACTGTACCAATGCACGTTATATAACCATATGAATGAATTTAAACCATATTCTGCCCATATGAACATTTATTTTAGGCCACATACTAAATAGTCTGCCCATATGACCGCATACAATACTGGTAGGCAGTAAAAACACATTTAATAAAAGACACTCATGAACACAATAGTAAAAGAGAGTGTTTTTAACAGCTTTCCCAGGGAGACTCAACATATTGCAGGCTCACACGGACAAAAAGGAGTAGCAGAGGTGTTTGTGTCTGCTGCAAGTGTTAGCAGTAAAATAGTAAACACTGTGGCAGTGCTTCACTGTTTCTTCATAGATATTATGGATGTCAGGGCTCCCTGGAAAACAGTGGTTGAGTGGACTAAAGACAAAATAAATAAAAAAAAATTAAAAAAAGGGTTACTCATTGTCAGTTCCACAGAACACACAAACCCTACTTTGTATGAACTAGCCCCAGACTGTATGTCTCCTCAGTTCGCCTCAGTCCATAACACTAACTCTTATAAATTTATAATTGGTCTGCGAGTGCAAAGACACTAAAATGTTACTGGTGAGGAAATTATTCATATAGGATTCTGTAAAAAAAAAAAAAAAAACACTTAACTGCAATACGACAGCTGGAGAAGAAAAAATGCTTGGGTCTTTAGTGAAATGTTCTCTACAATTACATATGAAATTTTAAAAAATCCTGAGCAAATGTTTCCCCCTCTCGTTGCCCTCGTCTAGGCCTAACGGTACACTGCTTTACTGCCTAGAAATGTTCTGGGTCACAAAAAAATGGTTTTGGGAGAAAAAAAAAAAAAGTGTGACTCCAGCAACCCTGGACACTGTTCCAAGTAGTCAGTGTCCGTCCCAAATAGCACCCCGTAACCAATAGTGACCAGAGCTCAGGTCAAAAGCAGTGCACTACTCCGTAAGGGCTCTGGGTCAAAAGTAGTGCACTTCATAGGGAATGTGGTGCCATTTTGGTACAAAGCCTGTGACCACACGCAATCAGTCCCCACTCTCAATCCTGTGGTCCCCCCCCCCCACCCCAGTGGATCAGATCAATAAGGCTATTTTGAGGAGATTGTATAATAAAGAATCTAGAAGAATTTAGAATCACTGTCATCCCTCTCGTCTGGTGGAGAGAAAGCACACCCATTGTGCACTGCCAGCTCACTAAATGATGAAAAGATTACAATATGTATTACACAATCAGCCACAACAGCAGGAAGACCGACAGAGCGATATTGAATTCAGTCCAATATGCATGTCTTTGCGTGATATTCCAAATGCCTGTATCACAGAATTTATTTATTTATTTATTTATTTATTTATTTATTTATTTATATGAGCGTTTGTGTCAGCTTGTTCTCTTTATGGTCTCAACTCGTTCGCTCCTTCTGTGCTGTGCACCTTCCCATTTACACCGGAGATCTGTATATAATGACGAGATGCTCATGTCTCCGCCCTAACAATGGGAGTCGTTGTCCCAAAAAGGCGGGACAAGCTTACGTTCAAAATAAGCACATAGAAAACGCATTTTGGCTAAAGTGAAACCTCCCTTCACCCCTTTCTCCTAAGACCCTCCTTCCCCTACCACTCACAACCAACAAAGATGGGAGATCACTTCTTTCCTCTCTGACAAAACGGGTTCAACTCGATATTTCTATTTTGGGGTTTGGTCCGACATTAAGGGTCATAAGGACACTAACACATGGAGACGCACTGTAATAGAGAAGTTAAACAGGGTGGTTGGAAAGGTTGTTTTCACCTCAGATTTCAGGCAGAGCAGACTACTAAAAAAACAGATGTACCAATTAACTTTCATTCTGGAAAATGAAATGCTCAATTTGTCCCATGAGCATTACGGTACCACGTGTCGCTAGGAGCATTTTATTCAAATAAAGATTGCTATAATAGCCTTTTAGTCGGTTTTATAAAATGTGCAATAAGTATAGAAACAGTAAGGAATTGGCTTCTCATTCTTGATTTCAACCTGTGAACAGGCTAGCATGCTGTTCCAACAGTTGGAGACGGACAGGAGGTCGTGTTCCTAATTCAACTCTTTTGCCTTTTTAGCTGTATTCCAGAGCTTATCAAATTATACCTTGATCCAAGTTGGCTGAACTTGAAGTCTAAATATTAGCTGGCTACTCACTGACAAGTGGGCTTGTGTTTGAGAAATTGTTTATGAGACCGGTGTTCATTTACTATAATGGCTGCTACATTAGTTAATGTGCATTATGCATGGTTCAGGTTAAATTAGGAACGAAAAGGTCATTTTTATACAGACAAACCTAACGCCAGATCAGTGATTGCAAAAATTGGTTTTATAATAACATTTTTTAAATATCAAAATAGTTGTATTTTTTTTTTAAGATAATGTAATTAATGGGTCTTATGATTATGGAAGGCATATAATCAGCCTAGGTATAATTTACTGAGCTCTGAATTTATTACATCATTACTGTTTTAAAATGCAGTGTATTTGACTTTTAATTGTGGAAAGCTTATTTATATATTGTAATCCCAAAACAATTTTAAAAAATAAATAAATAAATGTTTTTGGCCACAGAGGAGAGGAGAGAAGAAAGAGGAAGAGAGCGATGTCCATTTTTATTCCAGATGAGATGTTATAAAGCATCAGAAGCTATGAACGAAGAGAACAGGCAGGGAGGGGGTGTGATCGTTGTGAGACGAGAGCTGAAATGTTGTGAATGACTGAAGAACATTCATGCAAACAAGATGGAATCCCCCACAAACCAAACGGGGGGGGAGAGAGAATTTTTAAATAGTTAACACGCTTGCAAAAAACATTTAAATTGCATTGCCCGCCCGCCCGCCCACCCCCTCCCTCCATCTCCCCCCCCATCCTTTCCCCTCTCCAACCCAAACAATTACATACGCCTTTATTTCATCCCATTTTAAAAACAGCTGGTAAACCACAGCTGGGTATAAAATGTGTTTTTATATGCATGGCTAAGAGAAGGGAAGAGAAGAGGGAGGGAGGGAGGGAGGGAGGGAGGGAGGGAGGGAGGGAGGGAGGGAGGGAGGGAGGGAGGGAGGGAGGGAGGGAGGGAGGGAGGGAGGGCTAAGGCCCAGTCAAATGGCAGCATTATCAGTCTGTCCACGCTCCGCAGAAGAGCGTAGCATAGTCCTAACTGTCAGGCCAGCCCTGCCACAAGCAGAGCTGCTGAATTCCTGTTCAATGACAGTGTGAATCCCAAATGGCACCCTATTCCCTATACTGTGCACTTACTGTTGACCAGAGCCCAGGGAATAGGGTGCAATTTGGGACACAAATAAAATAGCAGAGGACGGCTGACATTCCCAGGCACTGACAACACTGCTGGTGGCACTACTGTCTACCAAGCAGACAACTCACGAGCACAACAACCTACCCATGACCACCTTAACTATATCAGTAACGCACACAGTGAGTGACGAAGCATGTTTGTCAAAGACCTTGGCTGAAGAACTTAAGTACCAGTAACCTAGGGCTGTCCCCGACAAAAAAAAATAATAATATTGGTCAAACGAAAGTAGTCTGGTTTTTCAGCCAATTTTCTTCAGCGTGTATTTTTCCATATATAAAACATGTGTTTTAATAAAATCAACTATATATATATACATATACATACACACACATTATTACATACACACACACATATATACACATACACATATATATATATATATATATACACACATACATACATACATACATACATACATACATACATACATACATAGACAGAGTCTTGTCTGATGCTTTAAGCACAGTTTGATTAAATAAATTGAAACAAATGTCTGAAGAGGGAGCCAGAAGTTCTGGATAACCAGAAGAAGAAAACAAAAGCCATTTCATCTCTACTCCACCTGTCTGCAAAGAACTTGAAACATTGTATCAACTATCTACTGGGTCCGGCCTGAGGCTCATGCGAGCTAACTTAATCATATTCCCATGCCCTCAGTTTCCTGTGCCAGTGAGCTCCGGAATGACAGCTGTATTTGCACAAGGGAGTAGTAACCAGGTATTTATTATGTTTCCGGCTGGGATATTCAGAGAATACCATTTTCCCCCCCTTTCACACCGAGGATCGGTGGTTATCGAAAGGGAGAGAGGTGGAAATAATTTCTCAAATACATTAAGGACCTACAGCCATTCTCAACTGATGTTATATATATAAAAAAAAATGACTACTTGCTGTTTGAGGTGAAGAAAATATATATATATTTGATAAGCTCCACAGCTCATTGGTGGAGGGGTGTTAAGACAATCAGAAATACCCAACATGGTACATGAATACATTTGCACACAGGCGGGATAGCCTAGGTCTACTTCTAAGACTAAATCAGGTGCGCATCGTAACTCAACATTGACAGGAGTCCTCTAAAACAATAAATTAACAAAACTCGTAAACGGAATGATCTAAAACAAAAACACGTTTCTCATAGGTTGAGCTCCGCAAACAACGTGTCCAATCAGAGAACGGTAAAATTACTAAATATAAATGCAGGCATATTGATCATTTATTATTAATTGCGTCAACAGAATTTACCGTAACCAAACAAACATTGTAGATTAGAAAATGTGGAATAAAGGGTATTTAGCATAAATCATAACCACATGTAACACATATTTGCATTAAAAGTCTCAATTCAAAGTTAACTTGAACAATAGAAAACTGAGTTTACATAAAACTAAAATCAGAAATCCCCAAAATGCCATAGTTGCAGAGTGTGACGTAAAATGGAGGACGCGGCAGACCAGCCTTTTCCCTATCATGTGAACTCCAACAGACCAGCCTATTCCCTATCATGTAAACTCCAACAGACCAGCCTATTCCCTATCATGTGAACTCCAACAGAACAGCCTATTCCCTATCATGTAAACTCCAACAGACCAGCCTATTCCCTATCATGTAAACTCCAACAGACCAGCCTATTCCCTATCATGTAAACTCCAACAGACCAACCTATTCCCTATCATGTAAACTCCGACAGACAAGTCTATTCCCTATCATGTGAACTCCAACAGACCAGCCTATTCCCTATCATGTAAACTCCAACAAACCAGCCTATTCCCTATCATGTAAACTCCAACAGACCAGCCTATTCCCTATCATGTAAACTCCAACAGACCAGCCTATTCCCTATCATGTAAACTCCAACAGACCAGCCTATTCCCTATCATGTAAACTCCAACAAACCAGCCTTTTCCCTATCATGTAAACTCCAACAGACCAATTATATTCCCTATCATGTAAACTCCAACAAACCAGCCTATTCCCTATCATGTAAACTCCAACAGACCAGCCTATTCCCTATCATGTAAACTCCAACAGACCAGCCTATTCCCTATCATGTAAACTCCAACAGACCAGCCTATTCCCTATCATGTAAACTCCAACAAACCAGCCTTTTCCCTATCATGTAAACTCCAACAGACCAATTCTATTCCCTATCATGTACACTCCAACAAACCAGCCTATTCCCTATCATGTAAACTCCAACAGACCAGCCTATTCCCTATCATGTAAACTCCAACAGACCAGCCTATTCCCTATCATGTAAACTCCAACAGACCAGCCTATTCCCTATCATGTAAACTCCAACAGACCAGCCTATTCCCTATCATGTGAACTCCAACAGACCAGCCTATTCCCTATCATGTAAACTCCAACAGAAATAAAACATTTGAAGTCAACTTCAAACTAAACCAAATAGTTTGCACTCATGACTACTGGTTTGAATTTTCATCCAACTTACAAGATCTTGTTACAAATCAGCTGGCAAGGTTGCTAGCCAACTAGCCTGCTGACGTTATCCCTACCAGCCTGTGAACATTAGGTTAGCACTGTGTGAGTCAGCTAGCTGCTATCAACACCTAGCTTACAGTTACATTCAAAGTAATCCAACATTTTGGAAATACATAACGCCATCTAACCAGTTATGAAATTATGTTACCGGTATATGCTGTTATTTAAGCCTGCTAGATAGCCAGCCAATCACCATAGTCAACTTAGACTTCACTTTCAAAAGTATGTGGACACCCCTTCAAATTAGTGGAGTCAGCCTTGTGTGTAAAATAGAGCACACAGCCATGCAATCTCCATAGACAAACATTGGCCTCACTGAAGAGCTGAGTGAGTTTCAATGTGGCGCCATCATAGGATGCCACACCTTTCCAATAAATGTTTGCCCTGCTAGAGCAGCCACCCGGCTCAACTGTAAGTGCTGTTCTTGTGAAGTGGAAGCGTCTTGGAGCAACAACGGCTCAGCCACAAAGTGGTAGGCCACACAAGCTGACAGAACAGGGACCACCGAGCAACATTCACTAACGAGTTCCAAACCGCCTCTGGAAGCGACGTCGCACAAGAACTGTTCGTCGGGAAATTCATGAAATATCAGTTTCCTTGGCCGAGCAGCCGCACACACAAGCCTAAGATCTCCATGCACTATGCCAAGGGTCAGCTGGAGTGATGTAAAGCACGCCGGCATTGGTCTCTGGAGCAGTGGAAACACGTTCTCTGAAATTATAAATCACGCTTCACAATCTGAAAGTCCAGCTGTGTCAACAGCTTGGGGAAGTCTCTTTCCTGTTTCAGCATGACAATGCCTCTGTACACAAAGAGAGGTCCACACAGAAATGGTTTGTCGAGATCGGTGTGGAAGAACTTGACTTGCCTGCACAGAGTCCTGACCTAAACTCCATCGAACACCTTTGAGATGAATTGGAACGACAACTATGAGCCAGGCCTGATCGCCCAACATCAGTGCCCGACCTCACTAATGCTTGTGGCTGAATGGAAGAAAGTCCCCACAGCAATGTTCCAACATCTAGTGGGAAGCCGTCCCAGAAGAGTGGAGGCTGTTATAGCAGCAATGTTCCAACATCTAGTGGAAAGCCTTACCAGAAGAGTGGAGGCTGTTATAGCAGCAATGTTCCAACATCTAGTGGAAAGACTTCCCAGAAAAGTGGAGTCTGTGATAGCAGCTAAGGAGGGGGGAACCAACTCCATATTAATGCACTTCAACAAGTGATAGCACTATCAGTAAGGCTTAGAACAGGAGAGACACCCTAGCCATAGTTACGGCAGCAGAGAGACACCCTAGCCATAGTTACGGCAGCAGAGAGATAAACTAGCTGGAGCAAAAGCATGGTGAGCAGATGGACTTGAGGGGGGGGGGGGGGTAGTGTGAGTCCGGATCGGAAAAGAGAAGCACTGAAGAGCTGATGTTAGAGAACATTAGGATTTCATTTGATGGTGATTTGATGGCAGCTTTCTGACACTCGTTGTCGTGGCAGCCATAAAACTAAATATGAAACGGAATCTGAGTCAGTTAGGTCTCACTAGGCAGGTGGAGAATACAGGCATTTAAATACTTGTGAGATCATCGATGACATATTCCCTCCATCCACGCAAGAGTTCTGCTACGCTCTCATCATTTTCATGGCAACAGTCAGTCTGGGCGAACTAGAAACATCCCGGCTAGAGGAACAGAGGGCCAGAAACATCCCGGCTGGAGGAACAGAGGGTCAGAAACATCCCGGCTGGAGGAACAGAGGGCCAGAAACATCCCGGCTGGAGGAACAGAGACCAGGAAGTCAGTAGAAACATCCTGGATAGCAGAACAGAGCGGAGAATAGAAACAAGCTGTTCACCAACAGCCGTGACAATCCCTGTTTAGCCCTGCAGTGAGATCACTACTATACCTAGGATTAGCAACTCAATCCAGTTGATTCATCCTGAATGCTGTGCCATGCAAATCAAACTATGCCCCCACAAAGATGTGCAACTGTATGGAGGTGCAATCCCTGCATTACACACACCATGAACAAAAATTTGTGGACGCCGAGGTGATCGTCGAACATCTCATTTCAAACTCATGGGCGATAATGTACAGTTGGACCCCGCTTTGGTGCTTTAACAGCCTGGGAAGGCTTTCCACTAGATGTAGGGAGAACATTATGCACAATGCATTTAATGGCATATGAAAGTGTTGACAGTGCGCAATTTTTTTATTTAACCTTTAACTAGGCAAGTCAGTTAAGAACAAATTCTTGTTTTCAATGACGGCCTGGGAACAGTGGGCAGAACGACAAATTTTTATTTTTAAATCATCAAAGCCCCATACACTACCCACCACTGCGACCTATACGCACTCGTTGGCTGGCTCATTGGCTCCATATTCCTCGCCAAACCCACTGGCTCCAGGTCATCTACAAGTCTTGGCTAGGTAAAGCCCCGCCTTATCTCAGCTCACTGGTCACTAGCACGTGCTCCAGCAGGTATATTTCACTGATCATCCCCAAAGCCAACAGTTTATTTGGCCGCCTTTCCTTCCAGTTCTCTGCCGCCAATGACTGGAACGAATTGCAAAAATCTCTGAAGCTGTAGACTCACATCTCCCTCACTAACTTTAAGCACCAGCTGTCAGAGCAGCTTACCGATCACTGCACCTGTACACAGCCCATCTGTAAATAGCACATCTCCATATTATTACTTACCCTCTTGCACCCCATTATATCTACTTGCACATATCACTCCAGTATTAATGCTAAATTGTAATTACTGTCACCTCTATGGCCTATTTATTGACTACCTCCCTACATTTGCACACACACACACATTTTTATTTTCTATTGTATAATTGAATGTACGTTTGTTTATGTGTAACTTGTTTTGTGTCGCACTGCTTTGCTTTATCTTGGCCGTAAATGAGAATATAATTAATAATCATTAATTAATAATAACTTACATTTACATTCTGCAATGTAAATTGCCCTCGTGTAAATTGTGATATTCCAAACAACGAGCTATCGTGGTGAAATATAGCGATGCATAATGTCAGCAGCTGTCTCCCTCTAGCTAACTATGGCTGCATCTATAATTGTTTACACACTTCTTTTCTCTCTTTTTTTTTTTTAAACACTGTCACTATTTTAGGTTAAAACAATTAAAGTTGCCTTATCTTTCACTTTCAGGTGTTGAAAACCAGTACTCTCCGGCAGATGTAATTTTCATGGACAAATGCAACTACACAACATTTTCCCAAGCTATACTAGCCTCCCTTCCACAGCAACGATCTGAACGATGCCTGGGCAGCGGTCACAGATAAGGCCTCATAACGCCTGAGGGCATACAAGGAGGTTCCGAAAGGAGTGATGCCCGACAGTGTCCGTGTAACCCGTCTCTACCATGTCATCAATCTGGCGGGTGAGACCGTCTTCTTTATGAAGTCTGCCAGAAAGAGAAGGTGGGTGAGCTCTCTCATTATGAAGGCGTATGTGCAGGCCAAGGCTCCTCCTGAAGCAGTGTGCTCCGGATGGAATAAGCTTGTTTTGAGGCAGTGAAGTACCATTTTCGCAGGAAAGTCATCATCCCAGGCAGTCACAAACATCCTCAGCCAGCTGGAAACAGAACGTGCAGGCCCTCACTGTTTAGCTAAACTTCATCTCGGAAGTCTGCTCCACAATTTTATGACAGCTCTGTCAATCCTGGGAGGAAAGCACCGTCCCACAGCATGTGTCTGCACACAATGTCATGGAGGATCTGGCCTCTTACCTAGTGAATGGAACGGCAACAAAAAACAACCATGCTGGTATGGGAGCCAAGACAGATACATTATTGAGAAAGATGGTGAATTGGAGAGAGGTGCTTAACCATCTCCATGATACATTCCACTTGGCCTTCAAAGTTGTCAAAGCACTGGGACACACATCCAGCCAGAGATGTCGACAGACTGGCTCGGGTGTTCGATCCTAGGCAGGCTCCAGCCATGAAAAAGCAGATTGAAGCCCCACACACACACACCTGAAACCCATCAAGAGTGCTCAGTGAAGAATGGATTGCCTATCAGCTGTGTGTGTCCAGGGAGCCCTCACCAACTTTGGAGCTTGCTGATGACTGGAGGGGCCCCGAGTGGGAGAATCCCAAGAGTTGCAGAAGAAGTGTCAGTGCCCGACATCTACTTCCCAGTCAGCTCAGCCGACAGAGAGAGAGAGAGAGGGAGTTTTAGCAAATAGAAGAATCTACTCACAGACAAGCGAGAGGCACTCACCGAGCGCAACACAAAGATGGCTGATAATCATGTACTTCAAATGGAGATCATTACTACTTCGGAGCTCATTAGGTAGTTCTATAGGTTTTGCCCCATGTCTCTTTCGCCCCCATTTATAATTTAAAACACTTAATAAAGCACTTTATTTGACAAAAAAAACAATGAATGCAATATTTATTTATTTTTACATAAGTATAAACTAAGGTTTTATAATTTAAACACTTACTAAAGTACTATTTTACAAAACAATATTGCATTCATAGTTATATTAATGTATAAAAAAAATTTTTGTTCATTTATAATGAAACCCTATTCAAGCACTTGCCTTGATAAAAAAACAAAAATGATGCGATGTTGTTACGCATCATTACAAATGTACTGTTATATCTCAGTAAATAGTTGGCGTTTTATTCAATTCCATTAGACACTTTCTGATAAAAAATTAGCATAAATCGTACCACAGAATAAAGAAATAATTTAACATAACAATTTAATTTGGGAGGATAATTTTTTTTTGGGTGGGGGGTGGATTTCATAGGGCCCTACACAAGCAGGACACAGTCCCTACACTTTGGAGAGAGAAAAGTAGAAAATAAAACAGCGTTGTGTGATGTCAGTGTGTTTTTAGTTGCTGCCATAGCCTAGTTCCTGATAAAAAATAACTACTTGCAGGGCATAAATGTACATTTTGGTCCACCAGCCACTGTGGCAGGTAAATAATATCTATATATTAATTTTTTTTTAAACAGATGTGCATGCTTAGTAGTAATACATCCATTGTTTTAGAAACATTACTAAGTAGTAATGTGGTATATTATTTTTTAAATTTGTAACCCTTCTCTTAAACCAAAATATTGATGAAAAAAAAAAGCTACTGCAGAACCCTGACCAGCAGTCAACGTAGCTGGTGGAATAAACATCTTAACCGCCAAAAAACCTGCCCACGTTTTGCTGCCTCCTGCACAGCTTAGCCAATGTTTGCAACAATAACGAGAGAAATTTTTTTTTTTACATTCAATTGCTAATTGGACTGCTTGTCTGTGTCGTGCTGCGTTCCACCACTGGGCAGCCAAGTGAGACAGGCAGCCAAGTGAGACAGGCAGCCAAGTGAGACAGGCAGCCAAGTGAGACAGGCAGCCAAGTGAGACAGGCAGCCTAGTGAGACAGGCAGCCTAGTGAGACAGGCAGCCAAGTGAGACAGGCAGCCAAGTGAGACAGGCAGCCTAGTGAGACAGGCAGCCAAGTGAGACAGGCAGCCTAGTGAGACAGGCAGCCAAGTGAGACAGGCAGCCTAGTGAGACAGGCAGCCAAGTGAGACAGGCAGCCTAGTGAGACAGGCAGCCAAGTGAGACAGGCAGCCTAGTGAGACAGGCAGCCAAGTGAGACAGGCAGCCAAGTGAGACAGGCAGCCAAGTGAGACAGGCAGTCAAGTGAGACAGGCAGCCAAGTGAGACAGGCAGCCAAGTGTGTATTCGGGACGGTGGAAAGAGTGACAACGGACGAGTTCGTTATGCATCTGCCCGATACCATTGTTATACCATATATGCTGATATCGTGGCGAGAGTAAATAGCCGCACGCAACTCAGCAGCTAAGTGCATAAAAATCACTAGACTGCCTGTTTGTGTTGTGCTTATGTTGACAATAGTGACAACACAGTACTGTATTTTCGTGTAAAACATGTAGCCATCTCCTCTCCTGAAAAACATGAAATCAGGCCTGTGCTTACGGACACATGGAATGCAATAGTTAGAACAGTTGTGTACAACGAGGTTTGTGGGCTACACCATTGATCAAGGACGGCGGGCAGCCGAGGGGGCAACCCGGCACGGCGGACAGCCGAGGGGGCACGGCGGCACAGTCGAGGGGGCTACCCGGCACGGCGGCACAGCCGAGGGGGCAACCCGGCACGGCCAAGGGGGCAACCCGGCACAACCAAGGGGGCACCCGGCACGGCAGGACAGCCAAGAGGGCACCCGGCACGGCAGGACAGCCAAGGGGGCACCCGGCACAGCCAAGAGGGGCACCCAAGCACAGCAGATAGTGGGTGAAATCACCTTCTCCTGCCTACACCACATCGTCTCATTCAATAGGCATCAATATCAACAGGCTTTTAAAACATTCATGGCAAAACAAGCCATTGAGAAATGAGGAGCTGAGCATCTTGACGGGGTTAAACCTCTCCATTAACCCGAGTCCTCTCCTCCCTCCACCAGAAGGGACACAGAGGAAAATCACACTGCAGCTACTAGGAGTAATGAGATTTAACAACATGAGTTAAAAGATTGGGGTGATGACGCTTAAGGCTACATGCCTCTACGCAGCCCTTTATACTGAGCGAACAGGGATTTTTCAGCCACTGAAATCCTTGGAAAGGTCTTTAAAAAGTGCAACAAACAGTTTTAAGCTGCATGAAAAAAAAAAAAGTGTAGAATTGAAAGAAATTAGCTTTAAAACTGAAGAAAAAAACATATCATCTCGGCTCCAAATAAGTAGAACTGCAAGCCTGCCACAAGCCCTTCTTTATTTTTTTAATTCAGAAAAGGCCTGACACTCCCTCTCCTCCATAGAGGGTAAGATAATGAAAGACTGCAAGGCAGAACACAATGACAGGAAGGATAGCAGTGGTTCAATCCACGGACGCAGTTGGAATAAATTCAGAGGAGGATTCATAGGGCACCAACTGAATAAATATGTTCCCTTGAAGTCAAGCGGCAGAACTACAAGGTCAAATTACCCATTAGGCAAATCATGTGATGTATTTCAGAGATTCCTCAAAAACAACATGTTTTCAATTAATAGGTTTGATAAGGGGGGGGGGGGGGGGGGGGGACATTGTGGGGGGGCCTAATAACAGACAGAATTTTTTTTTAAAGAAACTTGGCACAAAAACATCCACCGGTTTGTGGTTGACCCTACGCCAGTGGTTCCAAACCCTCGTCTCCCAAACAGTACACGTCTCCTTTTCCATGGACAAGAACACCCGATTAAACTAATCATCAAGCCCTCAATGAGTTGAACGAGATGTTTGTGTCAAGGGCTTCAACAAAAAAACTGTACTGTTGAGGGGTACTGGAGGACCAGGGTTGGGGGAAAACACTGGCCTATGCTTCTCGTGAAGCATAGGCAGCGTAGCCTAGTGTTTAGAGCGTTGGACTAGTAACCGGGAAGGTTGCAAGATCGAATCCCCGAGCTGACAAGGTAAAAAATCTGTCGTTCAGCCCCTAAACAAGGCAGTTAACCCACTAGGCCAGTTAACCCACTAGGCCAGTTAACCCACTATTCCTAGACCACCATTGAAAATAAGATTGTGTTCTTAATTGCCTAGTTAAATAAACACATATACACACACACACACACACACACACACACACATAAGTCTATATAAAAACTGCAGCCGACTTGTACCCATCCATGTGGATGACATACCTATTCATCCATAAAAAAGAGAACAGGGTTTCCAAGGCTTACCTTGCTTGCGTACATCCTCCACGGCAGCAGTGAGCTCGTCCTTGAGGAACTGGCTCTCCTTGGCGATCTTCTCTCCTTTATCCAGGAAGTTCAAGGTAGCGGTCTCCACCGAGGCGGCCAATACATGGGCCTTCTTAGAGCGACCCTTCTTCTTATTGGACGGCCCCTTGTTGCTGGAGTTCACCAGGGTCGTGACCTTTAGGAGCAGGACGAGAGGTCAAATGTCTCGAGGGCGAGATGCACAACACCGCTTCTGAAAGTCACTGACACTACAGCTAAAGATATATATTTTTTTAATAAGTGTCTAGTCATAGCTAGCCAACTGATTCCAGACTACAAACAAACAAAGTAGCTAGTGCTTTTCAAGCCTTTAGGGCTAGATACCAATGAACCAATCAAAACCCATCATGAATGCATGACAACCAGTTTTAAAAATACAGGCTACCCAATAGGCTTACAGCATTTCTAACTGTCATCAAATATCAAAAATGCATTTGCTCAGTCAAAATGCATGTATCCTATGAAAACACATGAATATATCGCTCTATCAAAATGCATGCTTTGTTCAAACGTTTGTGTCTGGGGATGCTAGCTGGCGAGGGCCCTAAAAGGGAGCCTATTGTCAGAGGGGTTGTCACAATACCAACAATGTGACGCCAGGCCAAGAATCCCCACGCCGAGTCGTCTGGTGACACCATAGGGTTTTGTTCACAGCTGTCACGCGCGATATTCAATGAAGCACTCATTCTTATGACATACCTGCCACCGCGATCTGAATTCTGATATTCTATTTGTAGGACACGTGCGGTAGGGGTGCGTTCTGTGCTCATGTTATCAATTGAGAGAGAGAGAGAGAGAGTGAAGATAGTGATCACACAAGGAGATCGGTTCGCACCTCTTTAATAGCTCAATGGGTGATACACTCTTCGTCTGCACTCTTTGTCAGACACCCCACATATACATTTTTTTTTTTTAAACAGATCAACCTGATTCATGTGGATTACCCATTTTCAGATCATAACGGTGAATATGGCCAAAGTTTGCATCCCTGACATACTGGATTAAAATGTACGTATTTCCAACCTGTGTGACCAAGGGCTCCAGCAGCCTCTCCACAGCCAGGGTACGGATCTCCAGGCTCTTCGGATCCCATTTGAAGTTGATGTTGGCCGTGTTTATGGTTGTCATGTTTACCTCGTATCTGAGAAGGAGAAGAGAGGAGGGACGGTTACTGAGGAGAGGGAGGGGATGATAAGATTACGACAAAAAGGGATGTCTGGGTCATTCATCAAATGAGGGGGTTAAGCCACCAGCCATGGCAACACAGCACACTCACCCCTGGAGGTACAACACATTTCAACTGACCTCTGATCTGTGTGCAGCATAGAACATTATTGGGCCATCTAGCCTAGATAAGAGCTAACCCCACACATCATAAAAACGATAAGGCCTTATTGCATTGAATCAACAACAAAAAAAGCTGTGAAACCCATTGAAAGTGTTTATTTAACCAATTCATGCTAAGCGAAGAGCCACGACACCATGGGAGCTGCCCAAATGGCACCCCATTCCCTATGCAGTGCACTATTTTTGACCAAGACCACACAGGAAGCTGGGGGGGAAGGAAAAGTAGTGCACTATATAGGGAAATGGGTGCTATTTGAGCAGCAACCATGGTGTCGTGACATTTGGGACAGACACCGTTTTAAAAATGGATGCTCCTTCTTCAGAGACAGGTCTCCCTCCACCACCGTTCGACAGCCATAAGTGGAGCAGAGTAACATTTTGGCCCTTTTAAATATGGATGCTCCCTCTTCAGAGGAGGCAGGTCTCTCTCCACCACCGTTAAGACAGCCATAAGTGGAACAGAGTACAGCGACTGGCCTTGTATCGATTAGCCTTCACGCACTGAGTGGCAGGGATAATCAGGATGCCCCGAGGGCTAAGCAGGGCTGGACCCAGTACCCTGTCTGCCGGGCCGACAACGAGGGGGCCGTCTCTCAACACACCGGGGGGGCCGTCTCTCAACACACCGAGGGGGCCGTCTCTCAACACACCGAGGGGGCCGTCTCTCAACACACCGAGGGGGCCGTCTCTCAACACACCGAGGGGGCCGTCTCTCAACACACCGAGGGGGCCGTCTCTCAACACACCGAGGGGGCCGTCTCTCAACACACCGAGGGGGCCGTCTCTCAACACACCGAGGGGGCCGTCTCTCAACACACCGAGGGGGCCGTCTCTCAAATGTAACCCTATTTCCCCACACAGTGTACTACTTTTCACCAGTGCCCCATATGTTCAATCAAAAATGACAATGGGGTAAAATAACATGTTAATTAAGCAATAAGGCCGAGGGGGTGTGGTATATAGCCAATATATCACAGCTAAGGGCTGTTCTTATGCGACGCAACACGGACTGCCTGGATACAGACCTTAGCTGTGGTATATTGGCCACAAACCCAAGGTGCCTTATTGCTATTATACTGAACAAAAATATCAACGCAACATGTGAAGTGTTGGTCCCATGTTTCATGAGCTGAAATAAAAGATCCAAGAAACTTTTTTTTCAAGAAGCTTATTTCTTTCAAATGTGCACAAATGTGTTTACATCCCTGTCAGTGAGCATTTCTCCTTTGCCAAGATAATCCATCCACCTAACCAGATGTGGCATATCAAGAAGCTGATTTAAACATTAAAAAAAAGACTCATTACACAGGTGCACCTTATGCTGGGGACAATAAAAGGCCACTAATAAAAAAGTGCAGCTTTTTGTCACAGATGTCTCAAGTTGAGGGAGCGCGCAATTGTCGTAATGACTGCAGTATGTCCACCAGAGCTGTTGCCAGAGAATTTAATGTTCATTTCTCAACCATAAGCCACCTCCGTTGTTTTAGAAAATTTTGCAGTACGTCCAACCGGCCTCACAACCGTAGACCACGTGTAACCACACCAGCCCAGGATCTCCACACCCAGCTTCTTCACCAGCGAGATTTCCGGGGGGGGGATTCTACATTTTCTTTATGAGTAGTGCGTGACCCTAAGGAGGCAACACATACAATCTAAGTGATTCCAATGTCTCTCCCTAATCTGATTGGTTTATACTGTTCAATTCAACTTCAACCCCCCCCCCCCCCCCCTCAATTTCTGCATTTAAGATCATTTCCACGTAGGGCTGCATGATATGGTCAAGTAATCTGGGCCTTGTTTTTAACCAAATGTTGCAATTAAGACTTGCGATTTAGAGCAAAACACTTGGAATCATGGGAACAGAATGTCTATTCTAATTATATAGTTACAATATAATAGTGGGCACCTTGAATACAGTGTTGCTTAACATGACAACAAATGAAAATGCCAGGGAGAATTTATTGTGAACGGATGGGAACTAATGTGTTGATAGGTGTTTCCTAGGGGACCCTATAATCTTTGGATACATTGAATGTTTTCTCTTAGCTACGTCATGTAGCTAACATTCTTGCTTTGCGTTTACCTCTAATTTAGGTGACACTATTGCACAAACATACTGATTTGGGTCTATACAATATACAATCACTGGTATTATCAGGCTGTATAGCTAATTACGCTTGCTCTTACTCAGTGCATTTGTTAGCCAGCTAGCGATTAGCATTAGCGGCTAACAAGATTTAGGAACAACTTGCTAAGAAAATACAAACTGTTAGAATATGTAAGAAACACAAGCTAATAGTGTAATTATAGAACGCTAGTAGATTTATATTAAGAAGCAACGTGAAAACAGCATCGTTGTCATCAACATTGTTGCATGTGCTGCATTGAACACGCAGACTAAACACAAAGTGTCTCCTGGTTGAGGAACATCAACTGCGCTCCTTGAGTGACAGGGGGCGTGGCTAGGTCTGTGTCTAAAGCGGCATAGAGAGATGACTGAAGTAGCAAACTATAAAAATGGACCTTACACACTGCGTATCACATTTATCAAACATTCAAATACCGGTATAGAAGTTCAAGTAAAAAAAAGTCTGTGCATCAATACCGGTATAGTCGCAAAAAAAACGGCATACCGCACAGCCCTACTCCCCAGTGGGTGGGCCTAACCCTCCCAGGCACACTGATGGCAGCGCCCCTGCCCAGTCAACTGAAATTCATAGATGAGGGCCTAAAATCATTTATGTAAATTTACTGATTTCCTTAAAAAGGTAACAGTAACTCAGCAAAATCTTTGAAATTGTTGCATGTTATGTTTATATTGTTTATATTTTAGTTCTGTATAACTAGAGCAGTTAAATAATGTTAAAATAAAAAAATACCACGGGTATGACACTTATTTTAACTAGGTAAGTCAGTTAAGAACAAATTGTTATTTACAATGACGGCCTCCTAGAGAACAGTGGGTTAACTGCCTCGTTCAGGTTCAGGCTCCTAAAATGTTCCATTTGTATCTTTTAAATGGAATAATAGTTAACGCTCAATCACTTGCCTGCTGCCGTCCCCCAATATCCTCGACTAGATATTTTAAATTAAAAAGTTAACGCTTACTGTTTAGTTAACTAACGAGTCTTCACTTAACTAGCTTACGAAACTAATACTATGCCCCTGGCTCGCTTAAATGTGTAGGTATTTTGGGGCCTTTACACCGGAGCCGGTTTTAACGAAGGAAACATTTGTGATTAGCGGCTAATTGAGTTAGCTTCACGTTACTAACTAACAAAACGAAACACTTCGACAACAACAAAAAAACTGTTTTGACTGTTGAAGTTACCAACAAGCAAAAATGTAAAGTTGACCATTAAATGAACAAGTTTATAACCTAACGTTACAAAACACATAGATACATATATATATATATATATATAAAATACATACAATAATAAGTAACTAACCAGGTGTCACCAACGTTAGCGAGCACAATAAACAGCGAGAATGACTGAAGAGGTTTCGTATTACGTTGAAACAATTAAACAAATAAATTAACAAAGTTAAAGTAACGGATTAAAACGAGTAAAAACAACCAGCTACTTTTGCAACTACACATATATATATATATATATATATATATATATATATATATATATATATTTTTAAATCACAGTAAAACAAAAAACTAAAATCACAGTGAAAACTTACCGAAAGGCAACAATACACTTGGAAAACTTGTTCAAAAACAACAACAAACACAAAAAAAACACCTCAAAATGGTGGATTGAATCGGGAATTCGTCCCCTGATTCCAAGTTTTCCTCTTTCCCAACCGACGTTTACTCCCCTCGACTTGTTAAAAAGGGGAAATGAAGCTTCGATACTTTGTGTTCTTTGGGTTTTTTAAAAACTATTGAAAGCCACAATATACGATAGATGTTGGAATACAAAAGGATTCCTCAACTTTGATAAACGTTTCGGTCAGTAACTATTCCCTGAAGGGTGGGGAAGCGAGAGAGAGAGAGAGGGGGTCAGTGTGCTATTTCCTGAAGTCACGGAAAAGGGCAGAACCGGGAGACTATGACCTGACAAAAGCCTTATCAGGTGTTTATAAGGCGTGGTGCTGAAATGTCAACGCTTTACCTTATAAGGATCTAATGAGGAATTTTTCTAACGAAACCCAATGGAAGGAATTTCCAATTTATTCGCGCTAAATCAGTTTAGCTGGAGGAAGCTCCAATCTCCTCAGGGAAGGTGTGCCACAAGTATTTTATTTGTTTTTTATAGCCTATATTTATAGCCTATATTTAGTCTAACCAGTAGCCCATGAAAAAATGTAATACAACATGAAACAACAGGTTCAATGAAACAGGCCAGGGAGGGGTTCTTAAACTTTGTCAGCTCGACACCCAAATGAGAAATTGACCGTCCTCCCGTGTCCCAAATCATCCAACGACCCAAACTCAAATCTAGTTTCGGTATTGCCTTTTAGATAATGAATGGACAGGGAGGACCTGATCCTAGATCAGTACTGCTCTACTAATGTGACACTTTATGAATATTGGCCATGACCTTAAAAGTCCTTTGCAGACTGTACGATTGTTACACGTCGTGGGTAAATTCTTAGGCTTGTACAATGTGACAGGGTCGAGGTCTGCTATTAAAGGACGGCTACGTGCTATCGTGTGATGCGTTCAGATCAACTGGGAACTCGCAAAATACTAGACCAAAATCATGACGTCAGTGTTCTTCAGGTCGGAACTCTAAAAAGAGGACCGAGGCCCCGCGTTGGAATTGCGAGTTGGATGAGTGTTCAAATCGATTTTTCCCAGACTTGAGCTCTTTTTCCCCGCCACAGTTCCTTGTTGTTCAGAACACACTCTAGTCGGAAGTCGGAGATTTCCGAGTTCCAAGCTCCTAGTGGTTTTGAACGCGTCAGTAGGCTCCAACCTAATTCTAGCAGTGTCAGAATTAATTCAATTTCAATTCAAGAAGCTTTATTGGCATGGGAAACCTGTGTTAACATTGCCAAAGCAAGTGAGGTAGATAATATACAAAATACAGAATTATTTAGCCTTTATCGTGGTCTGGCTTGTTTTACCAGCCGATCCCGGTGACTGACAAATATGAACAGGACTGAACTCGCGATCAAAACACAATGTCAACAGCAGAATTAGATCTGAGAAATAGTTATCTTAATCCAAAAATACATAATATCACAAAGGCATGAGGTAATTAGAGTGCAATTTACCTCTGATCGCACCTGGCTAAAAACACACGAACAAACACATCCCCAACACGTGAGCTTCACTTCCAAGAGCTGTGGTGGAGATACAGGGGTTGACTGACAACTTTTGAGAGTCACCTAAGAGTTTAAAAGAAAAACGTCCTACCACAGCCACCATGTTATTTTAGAGAAACCCGTATTTGTATTTGAAAACTAAAGAAAAGTCTGCGACGCGTGCGCTGTTGAGTTTTGTCCCGTATTTGACTACCCAGCTTCAGATTAAAAATTACTTAAGTGTTTTTGGTCTTACAAATGATAAACCTACTATGCTACAGTAGGCATACATGCTATTATATTCGTATATCCTATGTAAAATACAAATTAATTATTATGTTGATCTTGATAGGCCTTGATTAAGCTTTAACTTTACTAAACGAGCAATCATCATAAGAGTGATAATATTATATTTGTAATAATAACACGTGATAAGAAGGACTATTAGATGTAGGCAACATCTTGATGAGTTTTTTAGTTTTTTAGCGTTTTGAGGACCTTTCCAATCGTAGAGCTGAACTGACAACAGTGGTCCCGTTAAACTCAGGTGTTTGAGCATGGCTACAGCAGGGTTGTGGGTACGAATTTCATGGGGTACCAGTACGAAAAAAATAAAAAATATGAAAATGTATTGCACTCTACTGTAAGTCTCTCTGGATAAGAGAGTCTGCTAAATGACTCACTACTGTAGTGGCTCTGGATAAGAGAGCCACCCACCATGAGCTAAAAGACACCCACCATGAGCGCCCACTAAAAGACACCCACCATGAGCGCCCACTAAAAGACACCCACCATGAGCTCCCACTAAAAGACACCCACCATGAGCGTCCACTAAAAGACACCCACCATGAGCTCCCACTAAAAGACACCCACCATGAGCTCCCACTAAATTTACCCAAGAAGAGGCAAACAAAAGAAAAACCCCACCAAACTTAGACAGGAAGCAAACCAAAACGATGGCACAAAACAAAATCAGATAAACGACTGTTAGTGTAGAAATCCAAACAGGGAGCGCTAACTAAAGATGCTAACCCTCCACATCTGTCAAGACAACTGACCCAGCTAGCACAGTGGATCTGGGCCGATTCCCGCTGAGAGCCGGGGCACTCGGCTGAGAGTCAGACTCGGCCGATGTCATGTGGCCCGAGTCTGGGGCTGAGTCTACTTCGGCAGTATTACTTATGGCTAGGATGCAGGGATTGAGATTGGGACGATTCCGGTGTGAGTTATCTGGCCCAAATGTATCACTTGGGGCTCGGGCCGATTGGGGCTACTCTCTGGCAGATGATTACACGGGCTGCTTTATATAATTAACATATAATTGTTTATTTTTCCATATTTTCTCATTGTTTCTGTGATCAAAAAAATACATTTAACATTTAAATTAAATTCTTTAAAAGTCCTGTGTAGTATTTTAGTATTTTGATACTTTGTGCAAGTGGAACAGCTGATCGGATTACCAATCTTGAAGAACCTATTTGAGATATCCAAACTGGTGAAGAGAATTCTGGGTAAATTGAAGGCTGTGAGGATCACTAGAGGCGGGCTGGTCTTGATTTTTTTTTTTTTTTTTTGTGCTTCTGAGGATCAGAAGAAACGTGTTGTTGCGTCTCACCCGATTCGATAAGTTTGATGTGTCGTGTGTGTCACTTCGGAAACGGGGCACCCCTCAAGGGGGTAATATCTGGCGTCTCGTGGGAAGTCGATTGTTGAAAAGATTAGAAATATTCCTGGAGTGATTGAAGCACGTCGGATGAATCGTGGAGAGAATGGTGAAAAAGTGGAGTCTATCTGTTCTTTTAAAAACAATTTTGATATGGAGTCTCTCCCTACTCAAGAGCAGTTAGAGTTTATATTCATATTAACTACAGAGTCAGAGCATTTATCCAAAGACCAATGCAGTTTGATCACTGTAAAGCTTTTGCACATGTTTCAAGTGTTTACAGAGGGGAGAAGACGTCCAGGTTTAGTGGAAAAATATAATATCATGTGTTATAAAAGTGATGAAAATGTGACATGTTGCAATTTTAGCGGGAACCATGAAGCCACACTTTTCCCCAAGGGTGAAAAAGAATGAGGTGGCCAAAGTCACGGCCGTTCAGAGCATTTCATATGCAGCAGGTGTGAAAAGGGTTTGAGGGGTTTGAACGGTGCTCCTGAAGAGTGCATGGTGGTGGATAAGGCCTTCACCAGAGGCTGCAGGGGTTGCCTTTCAACAGCTGGATCCTGACATTTTAAAGGTTAAGAAGGTGGGATTTGTGGGCTTTATAGCTGTGGTAATTAAGGGCACTGCCAAGGTGGAGAGAAGGTGGACTTTGTTGTCTTTAAAGCTGTGGTAATTAATGGAACTGCCAAGGTGGAGAGAAGGTGGACTTTGTGGTCTTTATAGCTGTGGAAATTAAGGGCACTGCCAAGAGGGAGAGAAGGTGGACGTTGTTGTCTTTAAAGCTGTGGTAATTAATGGAACTGCCAAGGTGGAGAGAAGGTGGACTTTGTGGTCTTTATAGCTGTGGAAATTAAGGGCACTGCCAAGGTGGAGAGAAGGTGGACTTTGTTGTCTTTATAGCTGTGGTAATTAATGGCACTGCCAAGGTGGAGAGAAGGTCCAGAAAGATAGATATCATAGTGGATGCGGCAGAGGGGTTCCTGGGACTGAAAGATTTCTCGGCAGAGGAGTCACTATAGAGCTGTACCACCCCATCAGGCAATAGATCCGTACCACCCCGTCAGGCCATAGAGCCGTACCACCCCATCAGGCAATAGATCCGTACCACCCTGTCAGGCCATAGAGCTGTACCACCCCATCAGGCCATAGATCCGTACCACCCTGTCAGGCCATAGAGCCGTACCACCCCATCAGGCCATAGATCCGTATCACCCTGTCAGGCCATAGAGCCGTACCACCCCGTCAGGCCATAGATCCGTACCACCCTGTCAGGCCCTAGAGCCGTACCACCCTGTCAGGCTATAGAGCCGTATAACCCTGTCAGACCATAGAGCCGTACCACCCTGTCAGGCCATAGAGCCGTACCACCCTGTCAGGCTATAGAGCTGTACCATCCCATCAGGCCATAGATCCGTACCACCCTGTCAGGCCATAGAGCCGTACCACCCCGTCAGGCCATAGAGCCGTACCACCCTGTCAGGCCCTAGAGCCGTACCACCCTGTCAGGCTATAGAGCCGTATAACCCTGTCAGACCATAGAGCCGTACCACCCTGTCAGGCCATAGAGCCGTACCACCCTGTCAGGCCCTAGAGTCGTACCACCCTGTCAGGCCATAGAGCCGTACCACCCTGTCAGGCTATAGAGCCGTATAACCCTGTCAGACCATAGAGCCGTACCACCCCGTCAGGCCCTAGAGCCGTACCACCCTGTCAGGCCATAGAGCCGTACCACCCTGTCAGGCTATAGAGCCGTACCACCCTGTCAGGCCATAGAGCCGTACCACCCTGTCAGGCCCTAGAGCCATACCACCCTGTCAGGCCATAGAGCCGTACCACCCTGTCAGGCTATAGAACCGTACCACCCTGTCAGGACATAGAGCCGTACCACCCTGTCAGGCTATAGAGCCGTACCACCCTGTCAGGCTATAGAGCCGTACCACCCTGTCAGGCTATAGAGCCGTACCACCCTGTCAGGCTCTAGAGCCGTATCACCCTGTCAGGCCATAGAGCCGTACCACCCTGTCAGGCTATAGAGCCGTACCACCCTGTCAGGCTCTAGAGCCGTATCACCCTGTCAGGCTATAGAGCCGTACCACCCTGTCAGGCAATAGAGCCGTACCACCCTGTCAGGCCCTAATTTATTTTGAATTTATCAGAAGTCCTTTTCCACAAATAATTTTACCATGCAGCACGGTATATCCTCAATTTGAAAAAAAAATGTTAGAAATAACATTCAGTTACTAATTTAGCTGCTCTCACAACACCATGCATTGCTTTCTGCTGCAGGTGACCAGAACATCATGGTGGCAAATGGCACACTATTTCCTATGGTGGTATACTATGGACTCTGGTCACAAGTAGTGCACTATATAAGGAATATGGTGCCATTTGGGACATATGCTCTGTGTGTGTTATTGAATAAATCTGCCTGTGTCTACTGGAGACGTCTCGGCCCTATTCAGATGCAAGGAGGACGGGACCTGCCTGGAGACGTCTCAGCCCTATTCAGAGGCAAGGAGGACGGGAAAAGGGAAATAAATAATGAAATATGACAAAACATTGAAGGCCAAGAGAGGTCGTAATACCAATTACACATAGAGAGGAAACGTCTGTAAGAGAGCAGGGGGGGGGATCATGGGAAATCAGCATTGATGGTCCAGAGAGTATATTAAGTAACAACAATGACTTCTGGAGGCGAAAAGGGGCAACACACACACACACACACACACACACACACACACACACACACACACACACACACACACACACACACACACACACACACACACACACACACACACACACACACACACACACACACACACACACACACACACACACACACCAGCTCTATTAGTTGTCTGGAGTATGTGCTAATTAAATTAATTAAAGAGCAGAACTCTGAACCGGCTACATAAATAATTAGCACCCCCCCCCCAAAAAAAAAAATTGTGCTCTTTACAAAACAACACACTTGACTCCGGACTTAATTTGGGCCATGTACGGTGTACGGTTTACGGTGTACAGTGTACGGTTAGAATGTGTTAGAAGAGGGGGGTTTGTTGAATCAATTCTATGCGTGAGTAATCTGCTGGAAAAACGAATACTTGTCTTTGGAGGAAGCCCTCTGTTTCTTGTTTCAGTATATAGACGACCGTACTAAAGGCCCACACTGCCACGCATTTACATATTATCACACAATATAATAGGTAGACTTGTTTTTGTTTTGATTCTGCCCTGAATTGTAAAAGGAGGGTGAAGGCATATTATTAAACAGGGTCAATTAGAAGCCACCTAAAGACCAATTGTGATTCCTGCGTTTTCACAGACCCTGTAACCAAAATACAGGTGTTCGGTAAATACGGTACGAGTCAAGGGATTTTTCATTATTTTTTACTATTTTCAAAATGGTATAATAATAGTGAAGACGACAAAACTATGAACTAATAAGTGTTAAACAAATCAAAATATATTGTGTATTTGAGATAATTCAAAGCAGCCACCCTTTGCCTTGATATCAACTTTGCACACTCTTGGCATTCTCTCAACCAGCTTCACGAGGTAGTTACTTGGAATGCATTTCAATTAACAGATGTGTCTTGTTAAAAGTACATTTGTTCAGTATCTTTCCTTCTTAATGCGTTTGAGCCAATCAGTTGTGTTGTCACAAGATTTGTTCAATATCTTTCCTTCTTAATTGAGCCAATCAGTTGTGTTGTCACAAGGTAGGGGTGGTATACAGAAGATTTGGCATTTTTGGGTATTTTATTAGGATCCTCATCAGCTGTTGCAAAAGTAGCAGCCATTCTTCCTGGGGTCCACATAAACATGAAAAATAATAAAGAATGTGTCTGGTCGGTAGAAGAAGAGGAGTCATTGGACCAGAATGCAGCGGGGTAATGTGTTCATCTTTATTGGCTTCACTGACTACAAAATAACAAAAAGAATAGCCGAAACAGTTCGGCAAGGTGCAACCAACACTAAACAGAAAACAACCACCCACAACTAACAGGCTACCTAAGTATGGTTCTCAATCAGAGACAACGAAAGACAGCTGTCCCTGATTGAGAACCATACCCGGCCAAACACATAGAAATACAAAACCTAGACATACAAACATAGAATGCCCACCCACATCACACCCTGACCAAACAAAAAATTGAAACATACAAAGCAATCTACGATCAGGGCGGGACAGAATGACATAATATAGAACATCATTAGACAAGATCAGCTCAATGACAGAACTACAGACATTGAAGATAGCTCTATTTGGTAAAGGACAAAGTCCATATTATGGCAAGAACAGCTCAAATAAGAAAAGAGAAATGATCATTACTTTAAAACATGAAGGTCAGTCAATCTGGAAAATGTCAAGAACTTTGAAAGTTTCTTCAAGTGTAGTCACAAAATCCATTAAGAGCTATGATGAAACTGGCTCTCATGAGGACCGCCACAGGAAAGGAAAGACCCGGAGTTACCTCTGCCGCAGAGGATAAGTTCATTAGAGGTACCAGCCTCAGAAATTGCAGCACAAATAAATGCTTCACAGAGTTCAAGTAACGGACACATCTCAACATCAACTGTTCAGAGGAGACTGCTTGAATCAGGACTTCATGGTTGAATTGCTGAAAAGAAACCACTACTAAAGGACACCAATAAGAAGAGACTTGATTGGGCCAAGAAACACGAGCAATGGACATTAGACCAGTGGAAATATGTCCTTTGGTCTGATGAGTCCAAATTTGAGATTTTTGGTTCCAACCGCCGTGTCTTTGTGAGAAACAGAGTAGGTGAACGGGTGATCACCACATGTGTGGTTCCCGCCGTGAAACATGGAGGAGGAGGTGTGATGGTGCTTTGCTGGTGACACTGTCAGTGATTTATTCAGAATTCAAGGCACACTTAAACAACATGGCTACCACAGCATTCTGCAACGATACGCCATCCCATCTGGTTTGAGCTTAGTGGGACTATCATTTGATTTTCAACAGGACATTGACCCAACACACCTCCAGGCTGTATAAGGGATATTGGACCAAGGAGGAGAGTGATGGAGTGCTGCATCAGATGACCTGGCCTCCACAATCACCCAACCTCAACCCAATTAAGATGGTTTGTGATGAGTTGGACCACAGAGTGAAGGAAAAGCAGCCAACAAGTGCTCAGCATATATGGGAAAATGGACTGTTGAAAAATCATTCCAGGTGAAGCTGGTTGAGAGAAATCCAAGAGTGTGCAAAGCTATCATCAGGGCAAAGATTGGCTACTTTGAGGAATCTCAAGTATGAATATATATTTTAATTTGTGTAACACTTTTTTGGTTACTACATGATTCCGTATGTGTTATTTAATCGTTTTGATGTCTTCACTATTATTCTACGTTGTAGAAAATGGTAAAAAAAATAAAGAAAAGACCTTGGTACCAGACTGGTACTGAATGTGTGAACGGTTCAGTTTTTTTTTGCAGGTAAATTCATTAACACTTCCATTGTTTAACACCTCCCTAATTTGAAATACAAACAGCCCCATGGTTTAACAGCTATTTTTTGTTGTTGCAGGTAACATACCACATCTTCTGTCTGAAATGGGTATCAGCACCCCCCTACCCGTCAGATATATACACAAGCAGGCATGGTAAACTAGTGGGATTCTCTGCTCTGTGTATTAAAATACTATTATAAAGCCTAAAGACTACGTAAACATTTCTCTAAAGTGGAAGATATGATTTGCCCCTTAAAGCCTAATGCGACAGTTAAGTCAGTCAGCCCGAGACAAACTGCCCAGGTTTTGGTATTCCAGACGACACACAATAGGACGGTTAGGGGGAGAGAACGGAGAAGGATCAGACTAAGTGGAATTGTAGGCTTGAAGGATAAACACTTATCCAAATGACAGCTTGTCGGAGCAGACAGGTTTCTAAGTTGTCCTTGAACTTGTTTTTGTTTCTGTACCTATTGGGCCTAGTGTACACCTCAGCATCCCAAATGGCACCCTATTCCCTTCCTAGTGCACTACTTTTGAAACCAGACCCCATTTAACAGTAAGCTATGAAGGGAATAGGGTTGTATTTAGGAGGCGGTGTGTGATGAGAGCAGAGAGCAGCACGCCATACGTTATTCCATCCTATAATGAGGGAGGAAACATGTCTACCGCACACTGAATGTATAATTCACTATCTACATGCTAATTGATACACTCTGAGAAAAAAAGCTGTTATCTAGAACCAAAAAAAGGTTATTCGGCCGTCCCAATAGGAGAACCCTTTGAATAACCCTTGTTGGTTCCAAGTAGAATAGTTTTGGGTTCCATGTAGAACCCTTTCCACAGAGGGTTCTACCTGGAACCAAACAGGGTTTTACCTGGAAGAACCCTTTTGGAACCCTTTTCTCTAAGAGAGTATCATAGCGAGAGAGGGAGAGAGAGAGGGTGCGAGAGAGAGAGAGAGAGAGAGAGAGAGGGTGAGAGAGAAGAAGAGAAGAGAGCGAGAGAGAGGGGGTGAGAGAGAGAGAGAGAGAGGGTGAGAGAGAAGAAGAGAAGAGAGCGAGAGAGAGGGGGTGAGAGAGAGAGAGGGTGAGAGAGAAGAAGAGAAGAGAGCGAGAGAGAGGGGGTGAGAGAGAGAGAGAGGGTGAGAGAGAGAGAGAAGAGAGTGAGAGAGAGGGTGAGCGAGAAGAGGAGAGAGAGAGAGAGAGAGAGAGAGAGAGAGAGAGAGAGAGAGAGGGTAAGAGAGAAGAAGAGAAGAGAGAGAGAGAGAGAGAGAGAGAGAGAGAAGAAGAGAAGAGAGAGAGACGGTGAGGGAGAAGAAGAGAAGAGAGAGGGTGAGAGAGAAGAAGAGAAGCGAGAGAGAGGGTGAGAGAGAAGAAGAGAAGAGAGAGAGAGAGAGGGTGAGAGAGGGAGATGGAGAGAGAATTCTGCAAAAATATCCTCCGTGTACAACATAGAACACCAAATAATGCATGCAGAGCAGAATTAGGCCGATACCCACTAATTATCAAAATCCAGAAAAGAGCTGTTAAATTCTCCAATCACCTAAAAGGAAGCGATTCCCAAACCTTCCATAACAAAGCCATCACCTACAGAGAGATGAAGCTGGAGAAGAGTCCCCTAAGCAAGCTGGTCCTGGGGCTCTGTTCACAAACACAAACACACCCCACAGAGCCCCAGGACAGCAGCACAATTAGACCCAACCGAATCATGAGAAAACAAAAAGATAATTACTTGACACATTGGAAAGATTTTACAAAAAAACAAAGCAAACTAGAATGCTATTTGGCCCTAAACAGAGAGTACAAAGTGGCAGAATACCTGTCCACTGTGACTGACCCAAACTTAAGGAAAGCTTTGACTATGTACAGACTTAGTGAGCATAGCCTTGCTATTGAGAAAGTCCGCCGTAGGCAGACATGGCTCTCAAGAGAAGACAGGCTATGTGCACACTGCCCACAAAAGGAGGTGGAAACTGAGCTACACTTCCTAACCTCCTGTCCAACGTATGACCATATTAGAGAGACATATTTCCCTCAGATTACACAGATCCACAAAGAATTCGAAAACAAATCCAATTTTGATAAACTCCCATATCTACTGAGGGAAATTCCACAGTGTGCCATCACAGCAGCAAGATTTGTGACCTGTTGCCACACGAAAAGGGCAACCAGTGAAGAACAAACACCATTGTAAATACAACCCATATTTATGCTTATTTATTTTCCCTTGTGTTCTTTAACCATTTGTACATTGTTACAACACTGTATATATATATATGTATAATATGACATTTGTAATGTCTTTATTGTTTTGAAATTTCTGTATGTGTAATGTTTACTGTTCATTTTTATTGTTTATTTCACTTTTGTATATTATCTACCTCACTTGCTTTGGCAATGTTAACACATGTTTCCCATGCCAATACAGCCCCTTGAATTGAATTGAATTGAGAGAGAAGAAGAGAAGAGAGAGAGGGTGAGAGAGAAGAAGAGAAGAGAGAGAGAGAGAGAGAGGGAGATGGAGAGAGAGAAGATGGGAAGAGAGAGAGAGAGGGTGAGAGAGGGAGACGGAGAGAGAGAAGAAGGGAAGAGAGAGAGAGAGAGAGAGAGAGAGAGAGAGAGAGAGAGAGGGTGAGAGGGATACGGAGAGAGAGAAGAAGAGAAGAGAGAGAGAGAGAGAGAGAGAGAGAGGGTGAGAGGGAGATGGAGAGAGAGAAGAGAGAGAGATGAGTGAGAGAGAGAAAGAGATAGAGTGACTATTATTATTATTATTATTATTATTATTCGACCCTGCTGGTCATCTATGAACGTTTGAACATCTTGACCATGTTCTGTTATAACCTCCACCCGGCACAGCCAGAAGAGGCCACCCCTCAGAGCCTGGTTCCTCTCTCGGTTTTCTAGGTTCCTGCCTTTCTAGGGAGGTTTTCCTAGCCACCGTGCTTCTACACTTGCATTGCTTGCTGTTTGGGGTTTTAGGCTGGGTTTCTGTACAAAGCTTTATACATAAATGTGATTGATTGAGTGAGAGAGAGAAAGGGAAAGAGAGAAGAAAACGAGAAGAGAGAGAGAAGAGAAGAGTGAGAGGGAGTGAGATGGAGATGGAAATAGAGAAGAATAGAAGAGAGAGAGGAGTGAGAGAGAAGAAGAGGATAGAGAGAGAGAGAGAGAGAGAGAGAGAGAGGGAGATGGAGATGGAGAGAAGAAGAGAAGAGAGAGAGACGGAGATGGAGAGAGAGAAGAAGAGAAGAGAGAGAGAGGGTGAGAGGGGGAGATGGAGAGAGAGGAGAAGAGAAGAGAGAGAGGAGTGAGAGAGAGAAAGAGAGAGAGAGAGAGAGAGAGAGGGAGATGGAGATGGAGAGAAGAAGAGAAGAGAGAGAGACGGAGATGGAGAGAGAGAAGAAGAGAAGAGAGAGAGAGGGTGAGAGGGGGAGATGGAGAGAGGGGAGAAGAGAAGAGAGAGAGGAGTGAGAGAGAGAAAGAGAGAGAGAGAGAGAGAATTCCTGCCTGAGATGTTATTGTAAGAGCACACATCAATTACATTTAAAAAAATCTCTACTATAGATTGTTGTTGTGTTAATTGTTTTGTTAGCGTGTCCCTGGCTCATACATCTAATTATATGGTCCTTTAATGTACACGGAGAGCTCATATTAATGATATGCATGTCGATCTCTCCTGGCTCAAGGTAGAGGAGAGATTTAAGTGTAGCTGCTGCCCTTGACAGGAACTAATGGGGATCCATAATAAACCCCAGGAAGAGTAGCTGCTGCCCTTGACAGGAACTAATGGGGATCCATAATAAACCCCAGGAAGAGTAGCTGCTGCCCTTGACAGGAACTAATGGGGATCCATAATAAACCCCAGGAAGAGTAGCTGCTGCCCTTGACAGGAACTAATGGGGATCCATAATAAACCCCAGGAAGAGTAGCTGCTGCCCTTGACAGGAACTAATGGGGATCCATAATAAACCCCAGGAAGAGTAGCTGCTGCCCTTGACAGGAACTAATGGGGATCCATAATAAACCCCAGGAAGAGTAGCTGCTGCCCTTGACAGGAACTAATGGGGATCCATAATAAACCCCAGGAAGAGTAGCTGCTGCCTTGGCAGGAACTAATGGGGATCCATAATAAACCCCAGGAAGAGTAGCTGCTGCCTTGGCAGGAACTAATGGGGATCCATAATAAACCCCAGGAAGAGTAGCTGCTGCCTTGGCAGGAACTAATGGGGATCCATTATAAACACCATAGTGAACACATTAAATAACTAAGAGACCACTTGAACACATGAAATGACTCAGAGACCACGTGAACAAATGAAATGACTCAGAGACCACATGAACACATGAAATGACTCAGAGACCACGTGAACACATGAAATGACTCAGAGACCACGTGAACACATGAAATGACTAAGAGACCACGTGAACACATGAAATGACTCCGAGACCACGTGAACATATGAAATAACTAAGAGACCACGTGAACACATGAAATGACTCAGAGACCACGTGAACACATGAAATGACTCAGAGACCACGTGAACACATGAAATGACTCAAAGACCACGTGAACACATGAAATAACTAAGAGACCACGTGAACACATGAAATAACTAAGAGACCACGTGAACACATGAAATGACTCAGAGACCACGTGAACACATGAAATGACTCAGAGACCACGTGAACACATGAAATGACTCAAAGACCACGTGAACACATGAAATAACTAAGAGACCACGTGAACACATGAAATGACTCCGAGACCACGTGAACACATGAAATAACTAAGAGACCACTTGAACACATGAAATGACTCAGAGACCACGTGAACAAATGAAATGACTCAGAGACCACATGAACACATGAAATGACTCAGAGACCACGTGAACACATGAAATGACTCAGAGACCACGTGAACACATGAAATGACTCCGAGACCACGTGAACATATGAAATAACTAAGAGACCACGTGAACATATGAAATAACTAAGAGACCACGTGAACACATGAAATGACTCAGAGACCACGTGAACACATGAAATGACTCAAAGACCACGTGAACACATGAAATAACTAAGAGACCACGTGAACATATGAAATAACTAAGAGACCACGTGAACACATGAAATGACTCAGAGACCACGTGAACACATGAAATGACTCAGAGACCACGTGAACACATGAAATGACTCAAAGACCACGTGAACACATGAAATAACTAAGAGACCACGTGAACACATGAAATGACTCCGAGACCACGTGAACATATGAAATAACTAAGAGACCACGTGAACACATGAAATGACTCAGAGACCACGTGAACACATGAAATGACTCAGAGACCACGTGAACATATGAAATGACTCAGAGATCACGTGAACATATGAAATGACTCAGAGACCACGTGAACACATGAAATGACTCAGAGACCACGTGAACACATGAAATGACTCAAAGACCACGTGAACACATGAAATAACTAAGAGACCACGTGAACACATGAAATGACTCAGAGACCACGTGAACATATGAAATGACTCAGAGATCACGTGAATATATGAAATGACTCAGAGACCACGTGAACACATGAAATGACTCAGAGACCACGTGAACATATGAAATGACTAAGAGACCACGTGAACACATGAAATAACTAAGAAACCACGTGAACACATGAAATGACTCAAAGACCACGTGAACATATGAAATGACTAAGAGACCACGTGAACATATGAAATGACTCAGAGACCACGTGAACACATGAAATGACCAAGAGACCACGTGAACACATGAAATGACTCAGCGACCACGTGAACATATGAAATGACTAAGAGACCACGTGAACACATGAAATAACTAAGAAACCACGTGAACACATGAAATGACTCAAAGACCACGTGAACACATGAAATAACTAAGAGACCACGTGAACACATGAAATGACTCAGAGACCACGTGAACACATGAAATGACTCAGAGACCACGTGAACACATGAAATGACTCAGAGACCACGTGAACACATGAAATGACTAAGAGACCACGTGAACACATGAAATGACTCAGAGACCACGTGAACACATGAAATGACTCAGAGATCACGTGAACATATGAAATGACTAAGAGACCACGTGAACACATGAAATAACTAAGAAACCACGTGAACACATGAAATAACTAAGAGACCACGTGAACACATGAAATGACTCAGAGACCACGTGAACACATGAAATGACTAAGAGACCACGTGAACACATGAAATGACTCAGAGACCACGTGAACACATGAAATGACTCAGAGACCACGTGAACACATGAAATGACTAAGAGACCACGTGAACACATGAAATGACTCAGAGACCACGTGAACACATGAAATGACTCAGAGACCACGTGAAAACATGAAATGACTCAGAGACCACGTGAACACATGAAATGACTAAGAGACCACGTGAACACATGAAATGACTGAGACCACGTGAACACATGAAATGACTCAGAGACCACGTGAACACATGAAATGACTCAGAGACCACGTGAACACATGAAATGACTAAGAGACCACGTGAACACATGAAATGACTCAGAGACCACGTGAACACATGAAATGACTAAGAGACCACGTGAACACATGAAATTACTCAGATACCACGAAAACACATGAAATAACTAAGAGACCACGTGAACACATGCAATAACTAAGAGACCACGTGAACACATGAAATGACTCAGAGACCACGTGAACACATGAAATGACTCAGAGACCACGTGAACACATGCAATAACTAAGAGACCACGTGATCACATGAAATGACTCAGAGACCACGTGAACACATGAAATGACTCAGAGACCACGTGAACATATGAAATGACTCAGAGACCACGTGAACACATGAAATGACTCAGAGACCACGTGGACATATGAAATGACTCACAGACCACGTGAACACATGAAATGACTCAGAGACCACGTGAACACATGAAATGACTCAGAGACCACGTGAACACATGAAATGACTAAGAGACCACGTGAACACATGAAATGACTCAGAGACCACGTGAACACATGAAATGACTCAGAGACCACGTGAACACATGAAATGACTCAGAGACCACGTGAACACATGAAATGACTCAGAGACCACGTGAACACATGAAATGACTAAGAGACCACGTGAACACATGAAATGACTCAGAGACCACGTGAACACATGAAATGACTCAGAGACCACGTGAACACATGAAATGACTCAGAGACCACGTGGACATATGAAATGACTCACAGACCACGTGAACACATGAAATGACTCAGAGACCACGTGAACACATGAAATGACTCAGAGACCACGTGAACACATGAAATGACTAAGAGACCACGTGAACACATGAAATGACTCAGAGACCACGTGAACACATGAAATGACTCAGAGACCACGTGAACACATGAAATGACTCAGAGACCACGTGAACACATGAAATGACTCAGAGACCACGTGAACACATGAAATGACTCAGAGACCACGTGAACATATGAAATGACTCAGAGACCACGTGAACACATGAAATGACTCAGAGACCACGTGGACATATGAAATGACTCACAGACCACATGAACACATGAAATAACTCAGAGACCACGTGAACACATGAAATGACTCAGAGACCACGTGAAAACATGAAATGACTCAGAGACCACGTGAAAACATGAAATAACTCAGAGACCACGTGAACACATGAAATAACTCAGAGACCACGTGAAAACATGAAATAACTCAGGGAATTGATAGAAAGGCACAAAAACAATATTACATTTCGAATGAACCTTTCCTTTAAAAGGTTAAAAAACACGACAAAATGTTTATTAGAAAGAAAAATAAAACATTTTGTTTGACAACACTGTTTGGAAGGCTTTTAAATGATATCAAATGCACCCGTATATATATATCTTTTCCAGGGAGGAAGACGTGAATGTCTCATAATATGGGACATTTAAGAATCTTTATCTCCTGAATGTTTCAGGTCCCTTAAAAAGTGTCTTTCTAACTACTAAATACAGTACGAATAGTTGTGTTTAAATCAAAAGGGATGCTGTCAAAAAGTGACTGAATTAAAATGGATTTACCGTCTCGTTAGGAGAAGACCAGAATGACGAGCTGTAGCCTAGCTCAGTCGTTAGCTGAAGAACAGAATGACGAGCTGTAGCCTAGCTCAGCCGTTAGGTGAAGAACAGAATGACGAGCTGTAGCCTAGCTCAGCCGTTGGGTGAAGAACAGAATGACGAGCTGTAGCCTAGCTCAGCCGTTAGCTGAAGACCAGAATGACGAGCTGTAGCCTAGCTCAGCCGTTAGGTGAAGTCCAGAATGAGGAGCTGTAGCCCAGCTCAACCGTAAGGTGAAGTCCAGAATGACGAGCTGTAGCCTAGCTCAGCCGTTAGCTGAAGACAAGAATGACGAGCTGTAGCCTAGCTCAGCCGTTAGCTGAAGACCAGAATGACGAGCTGTAGCCTAGCTCAGCCGTTAGCTGAAGACCAGAATGACGAGCTGTAGCCTAGCTCAGCCGTTAGCTGAAGAACAGAATGACGAGCTGTAGCCTAGCTCAGCCGTTAGGTGAAGAACAGAGTGACGAGCTGTAGCCTAGCTCAGCCGTAAGCTGAAGACCAGAATGACGAGCTGTAGCCTAGCTCAGCCGTTAGCTGAAGACCAGAATGACGAGCTGCAGCCTAGCTCAGCCGTTAGGTGAAGAACAGAATGACGAGCTGTAGCCTAGCTCAGCCGTTAGCTGAAGACCAGAATGACAAGCTGTATTCTAGCTCAGCCGTTAGCTGAAGTCCAGAATGACGAGCTGTAGCCTAGCTCAGCCGTTAGCTGAAGACCAGAATGACGAGCTGTAGCCTAGCTCAGCCGTTAGCTGAAGAACAGAATGACGAGCTGTAGCCTAGCTCAGCCGTTAGCTGAAGAACAGAATGACGAGCTGTAGCCTAGCTCAACCGTTAGGTGAAGAACAGAATGACGAGCTGTAGCCTAGCTCAGTCGTTAGCTGAAGAACAGAATGACGAGCTGTAGCCTAGCTCAGTCGTTAGCTGAAGAACAGAATGACGAGCTGTAGCCTAGCTCAGCCGTTAGTTGAAGACCAGAATGACGAGCTGTAGCCTAGCTCAGCCGTTAGGTGAAGAACAGAATGACGAGCTGTAGCCTAGCTCAGCCGTTAGCTGAAGAACAGAATGACGAGCTGTAGCCTAGCTCAGCCGTTAGCTGAAGACCAGAATGACGAGCTGTAGCCTAGCTCAGCCGTTAGGTGAAGTCCAGAATGAGGAGCTGTAGCCCAGCTCAACCGTAAGGTGAAGTCCAGAATGACGAGCTGTAGCCTAGCTCAGCCGTTAGCTGAAGAACAGAATGACGAGCTGTAGCCTAGCTCAGCCGTTAGCTGAAGACCAGAATGACGAGCTGTAGCCTAGCTCAGCCGTTAGGTGAAGTCCAGAATGAGGAGCTGTAGCCCAGCTCAACCGTAAGGTGAAGTCCAGAATGACGAGCTGTAGCCTAGCTCAGCCGTTAGCTGAAGACAAGAATGACGAGCTGTAGCCTAGCTCAGCCGTTAGCTGAAGACCAGAATGACGAGCTGTAGCCTAGCTCAGCCGTTAGCTGAAGACCAGAATGACGAGCTGTAGCCTAGCTCAGCCGTTAGCTGAAGAACAGAATGACGAGCTGTAGCCTAGCTCAGCCGTTAGGTGAAGAACAGAGTGACGAGCTGTAGCCTAGCTCAGCCGTATGCTGAAGACCAGAATGACGAGCTGTAGCCTAGCTCAGCCGTTAGCTGAAGACCAGAATGACGAGCTGCAGCCTAGCTCAGCCGTTAGGTGAAGAACAGAATGACGAGCTGTAGCCTAGCTCAGCCGTTAGCTGAAGACCAGAATGACAAGCTGTATTCTAGCTCAGCCGTTAGCTGAAGTCCAGAATGACGAGCTGTAGCCTAGCTCAGCCGTTAGCTGAAGACCAGAATGACGAGCTGTAGCCTAGCTCAGCCGTTAGCTGAAGAACAGAATGACGAGCTGTAGCCTAGCTCAGCCGTTAGCTGAAGAACAGAATGACGAGCTGTAGCCTAGCTCAACCGTTAGGTGAAGAACAGAATGACGAGCTGTAGCCTAGCTCAGTCGTTAGCTGAAGAACAGAATGACGAGCTGTAGCCTAGCTCAGTCGTTAGCTGAAGAACAGAATGACGAGCTGTAGCCTAGCTCAGCCGTTAGCTGAAGAACAGAATGACGAGCTGTAGCCTAGCTCAGCCGTTAGCTGAAGAACAGAATGATGAGCTGTAGCCTAGCTTAGCCGTTAGCTGAAGAACAGAATGACGAGCTGTAGCCTAGCTCAGCCGTTAGGTGAAGTCCAGAATTTGGAGCTGTAGCCCAGCTCAACCGTTAGGTGAAGTCCAGAATGACGAGCTGTAGCCTAGCTCAGCCGTTAGCTGAAGACCAGAATGACGAGCTGTAGCCTAGCTCAGCCGTTAGCTGAAGAACAGAATGACGAGCTGTAGCCTAGCTCAGACATTAGCTGAAGACCAGAATGACAAGCTGTAGCCTAGCTCAGCCGTTAGGTGAAGACCAGAATGACGAGCTGTAGCCTAGCTCAGCCGTTAGCTGAAGACCAGAATGACGAGCTGTAGCCTAGCTCAGTCGTTAGCTGAAGACCAGAATGACGAGCTGTAGCCTAGCTCAGTCGTTAGCTGAAGACCAGAATGACGAGCTGTAGCCTAGCTCAGCCGTTAGGTGAAGAACAGAATGACGAGCTGTAGCCTAGCTCAGCCGTTAGCTGAAGACCAGATTGACGAGCTGTAGCCTAGCTCAGCCGTTAGCTGAAGACCAGAATGACAAGCTGTATTCTAGCTCAGCCGTTAGCTGAAGTCCAGAATGACGAGCTGTAGCCTAGCTCAGCCGTTAGCTGAAGACCAGAATGACGAGATGTAGCCTAGCTCAGCCGTTAGGTGAAGTCCAGAATGACGAGCTGTAGCCTAGCTCAGCCGTTAGCTGAAGAACAGAATGACGAGCTGTAGCCTAGCTCAGCCGTTAGGTGAAGAACAGAATGACGAGCTGTAGCCTAGCTCAGCCGTTAGGTGAAGACCAGAATGACGAGCTGTAGCCTAGCTCAGCCGTTAGCTGAAGAACAGAATGACAAGCTGTAGCCTAGCTCAGCCGTTAGCTGAAGAACAGAATGACGAGCTGTAGCCTAGCTCAGTCGTTAGGTGAAGTCCAGAATGACGAGCTTGTAGCCTAGCTCAGTCGTTAGCTGAAGACCAGAATGACAAGCTGTAGCCTAGCTCAGCCGTTAGGTGAAGTCCAGAATGACGAGCTGTAGCCTAGCTTAGCCGTTAGGTGAAGACCAGAATGACGAGCGGTAGCCTAGCTCAACCATTAGGTGAAGTCCAGAATGACGAGCTGTAGCCTAGCTCAGCCGTTAGGTGAAGACCAGAATGACGAGCTGTAGCCTAGCTCAGCCGTTAGGTGAAGACCAGAATGACGAGCTGTAGCCTAGCTCAGCCATTAGCTGAAGAACAGAATGACGAGCTGTAGCCTAGCTCAGCCGTTAGGTGAAGAACAGAATGACGAGCTGTAGCCTAGCTCAGCCGTTAGGTGAAGAACAGAATGACGAGCTGTAGCCTAGCTCAGCCGTTGGGTGAAGAACAGAATGACGAGCTGTAGCCTAGCTCAGCCGTTAGCTGAAGACCAGAATGACGAGCTGTAGCCTAGCTCAGCCGTTAGGTGAAGTCCAGAATGAGGAGCTGTAGCCCAGCTCAACCGTAAGGTGAAGTCCAGAATGACGAGCTGTAGCCTAGCTCAGCCGTTAGCTGAAGACAAGAATGACGAGCTGTAGCCTAGCTCAGTCGTTAGCTGAAGACCAGAATGACGAGCTGTAGCCTAGCTCAGCCGTTAGCTGAAGACCAGAATGACGAGCTGTAGCCTAGCTCAGCCGTTAGCTGAAGAACAGAATGACGAGCTGTAGCCTAGCTCAGCCGTTAGGTGAAGAACAGAGTGACGAGCTGTAGCCTAGCTCAGCCGTAAGCTGAAGACCAGAATGACGAGCTGTAGCCTAGCTCAGCCGTTAGCTGAAGACCAGAATGACGAGCTGCAGCCTAGCTCAGCCGTTAGGTGAAGAACAGAATGACGAGCTGTAGCCTAGCTCAGCCGTTAGCTGAAGACCAGAATGACAAGCTGTATTCTAGCTCAGCCGTTAGCTGAAGTCCAGAATGACGAGCTGTAGCCTAGCTCAGCCGTTAGCTGAAGACCAGAATGACGAGCTGTAGCCTAGCTCAGCCGTTAGCTGAAGAACAGAATGACGAGCTGTAGCCTAGCTCAGCCGTTAGCTGAAGAACAGAATGACGAGCTGTAGCCTAGCTCAACCGTTAGGTGAAGAACAGAATGACGAGCTGTAGCCTAGCTCAGTCGTTAGCTGAAGAACAGAATGACGAGCTGTAGCCTAGCTCAGTCGTTAGCTGAAGACCAGAATGACGAGCTGTAGCCTAGCTCAGCCGTTAGCTGAAGAACAGAATGACGAGCTGTAGCCTAGCTCAGCCGTTAGCTGAAGAACAGAATGACGAGCTGTAGCCTAGCTCAACCGTTAGGTGAAGAACAGAATGACGAGCTGTAGCCTAGCTCAGTCGTTAGCTGAAGAACAGAATGACGAGCTGTAGCCTAGCTCAGTCGTTAGCTGAAGAACAGAATGACGAGCTGTAGCCTAGCTCAGCCGTTAGCTGAAGAACAGAATGACGAGCTGTAGCCTAGCTCAGCCGTTAGCTGAAGAACAGAATGATGAGCTGTAGCCTAGCTTAGCCGTTAGCTGAAGAACAGAATGACGAGCTGTAGCCTAGCTCAGCCGTTAGGTGAAGTCCAGAATTTGGAGCTGTAGCCCAGCTCAACCGTTAGGTGAAGTCCAGAATGACGAGCTGTAGCCTAGCTCAGCCGTTAGCTGAAGACCAGAATGACGAGCTGTAGCCTAGCTCAGCCGTTAGCTGAAGAACAGAATGACGAGCTGTAGCCTAGCTCAGACATTAGCTGAAGACCAGAATGACAAGCTGTAGCCTAGCTCAGCCGTTAGGTGAAGACCAGAATGACGAGCTGTAGCCTAGCTCAGCCGTTAGCTGAAGACCAGAATGACGAGCTGCAGCCTAGCTCAGCCGTTAGGTGAAGAACAGAATGACGAGCTGTAGCCTAGCTCAGCCGTTAGCTGAAGACCAGAATGACAAGCTGTATTCTAGCTCAGCCGTTAGCTGAAGTCCAGAATGACGAGCTGTAGCCTAGCTCAGCCGTTAGCTGAAGACCAGAATGACGAGCTGTAGCCTAGCTCAGCCGTTAGCTGAAGAACAGAATGACGAGCTGTAGCCTAGCTCAGCCGTTAGCTGAAGAACAGAATGACGAGCTGTAGCCTAGCTCAACCGTTAGGTGAAGAACAGAATGACGAGCTGTAGCCTAGCTCAGTCGTTAGCTGAAGAACAGAATGACGAGCTGTAGCCTAGCTCAGTCGTTAGCTGAAGAACAGAATGACGAGCTGTAGCCTAGCTCAGCCGTTAGCTGAAGAACAGAATGACGAGCTGTAGCCTAGCTCAGCCGTTAGCTGAAGAACAGAATGATGAGCTGTAGCCTAGCTTAGCCGTTAGCTGAAGAACAGAATGACGAGCTGTAGCCTAGCTCAGCCGTTAGGTGAAGTCCAGAATTTGGAGCTGTAGCCCAGCTCAACCGTTAGGTGAAGTCCAGAATGACGAGCTGTAGCCTAGCTCAGCCGTTAGCTGAAGACCAGAATGACGAGCTGTAGCCTAGCTCAGCCGTTAGCTGAAGACCAGAATGACAAGCTGTATTCTAGCTCAGCCGTTAGCTGAAGTCCAGAATGACGAGCTGTAGCCTAGCTCAGCCGTTAGCTGAAGACCAGAATGACGAGATGTAGCCTAGCTCAGCCGTTAGGTGAAGTCCAGAATGACGAGCTGTAGCCTAGCTCAGCCGTTAGCTGAAGAACAGAATGACGAGCTGTAGCCTAGCTCAGCCGTTAGGTGAAGAACAGAATGACGAGCTGTAGCCTAGCTCAGCCGTTAGGTGAAGTCCAGAATGACGAGCTGTAGCCTAGCTCAGCCGTTAGGTGAAGACCAGAATGACGAGCTGTAGCCTAGCTCAGCGTTAGCTGAAGAACAGAATGACGAGCTGTAGCCTAGCTCAGCCGTTAGCTGAAGACCAGAATGACAAGCTGTATTCTAGCTCAGCCGTTAGCTGAAGTCCAGAATGACGAGCTGTAGCCTAGCTCAGCCGTTAGCTGAAGACCAGAATGACGAGATGTAGCCTAGCTCAGCCGTTAGGTGAAGTCCAGAATGACGAGCTGTAGCCTAGCTCAGCCGTTAGCTGAAGAACAGAATGACGAGCTGTAGCCTAGCTCAGCCGTTAGGTGAAGAACAGAATGACGAGCTGTAGCCTAGCTCAGCCGTTAGGTGAAGTCCAGAATGACGAGCTGTAGCCTAGCTCAGCCGTTAGGTGAAGACCAGAATGACGAGCTGTAGCCTAGCTCAGCGTTAGCTGAAGAACAGAATGACGAGCTGTAGCCTAGCTCAGCCGTTGGGTGAAGAACAGAATGACGAGCTGTAGCCTAGCTCAGTCGTTAGGTGAAGTCCAGAATGACGAGCTGTAGCCTAGCTCAGTCGTTAGCTGAAGACCAGAATGACAAGCTGTAGCCTAGCTCAGCCGTTAGGTGAAGTCCAGAATGACGAGCTGTAGCCTAGCTCAGCCGTTAGGTGAAGACCAGAATGACGAGCGGTAGCCTAGCTCAACCGTTAGGTGAAGTCCAGAATGACGAGCTGTAGCCTAGCTCAGCCGTTAGGTGAAGACCAGAATGACGAGCTGTAGCCTAGCTCAGCCGTTAGGTGAAGACCAGAATGACGAGCTGTAGCCTAGCTCAGCCATTAGCTGAAGAACAGAATGACGAGCTGTAGCCTAGCTCAGCCGTTAGGTGAAGACCAGAATGACGAGCTGTAGCCTAGCTCAGCGTTAGCTGAAGAACAGAATGACGAGCTGTAGCCTAGCTCAGCCGTTAGGTGAAGAACAGAATGACGAGCTGTAGCCTAGCTTAGCCGTTAGGTGAAGTCCAGAATGACGAGCTGTAGCCCATCTCAGCCGTTAGGTGAAGTCCAGAATGACGAGCTGTAGCCTAGCTCAGCCGTTAGCTGAAGAGCAGAATGACGAGCTGTAGCCTAGCTCAGCTGTTAGCTGAAGAACAGAATGACGAGCTGTAGCCTAGCTCAGCCGTTAGCTGAAGACCAGAATGACGAGCTGTAGCCTAGCTCAGCTGTTAGCTGAAGAACAGAATGACGAGCTGTAGCCTAGCTCAGCCGTTAGCTGAAGACCAGAATGACGAGCTGTAGCCTAGCTCAGCCGTTAGCTGAAGAACAGAATGACAAGCTGTAGCCTAGCTCAGCCGTTAGGTGAAGTCCAGAATGACGAGCTGTAGCCCATCTCAGCCGTTAGGTGAAGTCCAGAATGACGAGCTGTAGCCTAGCTCAGCCGTTAGCTGAAGAACAGAATGACGAGCTGTAGCCTAGCTCAGCTGTTAGCTGAAGAACAGAATGACGAGCTGTAGCCTAGCTCAGCCGTTAGCTGAAGACCAGAATGACGAGCTGTAGCCTAGCTCAGCTGTTAGCTGAAGAACAGAATGACGAGCTGTAGCCTAGCTCAGCCGTTAGCTGAAGACCAGAATGACGAGCTGTAGCCTAGCTCAGCCGTTAGCTGAAGAACAGAATGACGAGCTGTAGCCTAGCTCAGCCGTTAGGTGAAGTCCTGAATGACGAGCTGTAGCCCATCTCAGCCGTTAGGTGAAGTCCAGAATGACGAGCTGTAGCCTAGCTCAGCCGTTAGCTGAAGAACAGAATGACGAGCTGTAGCCTAGCTCAGTCGTTAGCTGAAGACCAGAATGACGAGCTGTAGCCCAGCTCAACCGTTAGGTGAAGAACAGAATGACGAGCTGTAGCCTAGCTCAACCGTTAGCTGAAGAACAGAATGACGAGCTGTAGCCTAGCTCAGCCGTTAGCTGAAGACCAGAATGACGAGCTGTAGCCTAGCTCAGCTTTGATGTTAATATAATGTTATAGTCATCTTCTAATAGGTTTGAACACAACTATGGTTGTATCCAAAATGGCACACTATTCCCTATATAGTGCACTACTTTTGACAAAGGCTCATATGCCTGTAGTGCAGTGCAGTGCAGTGCAGTACATAGGGAATAGGGTGCTGCTTGGGACACATCCTGTGTAAACAGTGAGAGATTGATCCCAGTATAGACCTGTTAGTCAGTGTTTGTTTTCTCTTCCTGATGAGCAGAAAGCAGACGTCTCTAGGAGACAGACCACACCCTTCTGACTCATCATCCTGCAGCTCTAGGCTTTCTTCCCAATTCTGTCTGTCTGTCTGTCTGTCTGTCTGTCTGTCTGTCTGTCTGTCTGTCTGTCTGTCTGTCTGTCTCTCTCTCTCTCTCTCTCTCTCTCTCTCTCTCTCTCTCTCTCTCTCTCTCTCTCTCTCTCTCTCTCTCTCTCTCTCTCTCTCAATTCAAAAGGCTTTATTGGCATGAAAAGTGTTACCACATACAAACAAACCCTATTATTATATACAGTGCATTCTGAAAGTATTCAAACCCCTTCCCTTTTTCCACATTTTGTTACGTTACAGCCTTATTCTAAAATGGATTAAGTCAATCTACGCACAATACCCCATAATGACATCACAATATCCCATAATGACATCACAATACCCCATAATGACATCACAATACCCCATAATGACATCACAATACCCCATAATGACAAAGCGAAAACAGGTTTTTAGAACTTTTTGCTCATTTATGAAAAAAGTAAACTGTTCATTAGTTACCAGCCTCAGAAATTGCAGCCCAAATAAATGCTTCACAGAGTTCAAGTAACAGACACATCTCAACATCAACTGTTCAGAGGAGACTTGGTGAATCAGGCCTCCATGGTTGAATTGCTGCAAAGAAACCACTACTAAAGGACACCAATAATAAGAAGAGACTTGCTTGGGACAAGAAACATGAGCAATGAACATTAGACTAGTGGAAATCTGTCCTTTGGTCTGAGTCCAAATGTTTGATTTTTGGGTCCAACAGCCATGTCTTTGTGAGACGCAGAGTAGGTGAACGGATGATCTCCGCATGTGTGGTTCCCACCGTGAAGCATGGAGGAGGTGTGATGGTGCTTTGCTGGTGACACTGTGTGTGATTTATTTAGAATTCAACAGGACAATGACCCAACACAGCTCCACGCTGTGAAAGGGCTATTTGACCAAGAAGGAGAGGGATGGAGTGCTGCATCAGATGACCTGGTCTCAACAATCACCCGATTTCAACCCAATTGAGTTGGTTCGGGATGAGTTGGACCACAGAGTTAAGGAACAGCAGCCAACAAGAGGTCAGCATATGTGGGAACTGTCACGTTCTGACCATAGTTCTTTTGTGTTTTCCTTGTTTTAGTGTTGGTCAGGGTGTGATCTGAGTGAGCATTCTATGTTGTGTGTCTAGTTTGTCTGTTTCTGTGTTTGGGCCTGATTTGGTTCTCAATCAGAGGCAGGTGTTAGTCATTGTTTCGTTTTGTTACGGTTGTTATTTTGTATTTGTGTAGTTGTTCACGTTATCGTCTTTTATTACACATGTTCAACACGAACCACGCTGCATTTTGGTCCTCCTCTCCTTCGCCGGAAGAAAGCCGTTACAGGAACTCCTTCAAGACTGTTGGAAAAGCATTCCAGGTGAAGCTGGTTGAGAGAATGCCAAGAGTGCGCAAAGCTGTCATCAAGGCAAAAGGGTGGCTACTTTGAAGAATCTCAAATATAACATCTATTTTGATTTGTTTAACACTTTTTTAGTTACTACATGATTCCATATGTGCTATTTCATAGTTTTGATGTCTTCACTATTATTCTACAATGAAAACATTTGTAAAAATAAAGAAAAACCCTTGAATGAGTAGGTGTGTCCAAACTTTTGACTGATACTGTATATATAATGAAAAAAAATGATATTACAACTACAGATTGCCTCTTTAAGTCTATCAAAATTGTATGAGTTTTTAACATGTGTCCATTAGGCCTATGGATATATATTTTTATCAGCATGAATTAGATTGAGCAATAAAAGCCCCACTTTAATACCATCGGCTGGGATCCACACTGCAGCTGTTATTCCATAGGCTGGGATCCACACTATACAGCTGTTATTCCATAGGCTGGGATCCACACTATACAGCTGTTATTCTATAGGCTGGGATCCACACTATACAGCTGTTATTCCATAGGCTGGGATCCACACTATACAGCTGTTATTCCATAGGCTGGGATCCACACTATACAGCTGTTATTCTATAGGCTGGGATATGCACTATGCAGTTGTTATTCCATAGGCTAGGAGCCACACTGCAGCTGTTATTCCACAGGCTGGGATCCTCACTATGCAGCTGTTATTCTATAGGCTGGGATCCACACTATGCAGCTGTTATTCTATAGGCTGGGATCCACACTATACAGCTGTTATTATATAGGCTGGGATCCACACTATACAGCTGTTATTCTATAGGCTGGGATCCACACTATGCAGCTGTTATTCTATAGGCTGGGATCCACACTGCAGTTGTTATTCTATAGGCTGGGACCCTCACTATACAGCTGTTATTCCATAGGCTGGGATCCACACTATGCAGCTGTTATTCCACAGGCTGGGATCCTCACTATACAGCTGTTATTCTATAGGCTGGGATCCTCACTATGCAGCTGTTATTCTATAGGCTGGGACCCTCACTATGCAGCTGTTATTCTATAGGCTGGGATCCACACTATGCAGCTGTTATTCTATAGGCTGGGATCCACACTATGCAGCTGTTATTCCATAGGCTGGGATCCTCACTATACAGCTATCATTCCATATGCTAGGATCCGCACTGTCCAGCTGTTAATCCATAGGCTGGGATCCACACTGTCCAGCTGTTATTCCATAGGCTGGGATCCACACTGTCCAGCTAGTCTCTGACTAGTGGTCTCTGACATCATAGTGGTCTCTGATTGGTGGTCAGACTCACTCAGGTGGAACAAATTTAAATATGCGCCTATTTTCAATACTGATTTGAATGTCATTCAGAAAACAGAGAAGTGTCAAAGATTTGTTTTTTCTTTTCGCAAACATCCTTTCTGAATTGAAAAGTAATCCTCAAAGTAATCATCTATTTTTTTCAAAAGTACCCGTTATATTTTTACAATATTTTTGCTGTTAATTTAATGGATTACAGTTACTGTTTTTTTGTAATCCCTGAGTGACAGAGTGTAATCCCTGAGTGACAGAGTGTAATCCCTGAGTGACAGAGTGTAATCCCTGAGTGACAGAGTGTAATCCCTGAGTGACAGAGTGTAATCCCTGAGTGATAGAGTGTAATCCCTGAGTGACAGAGTGTAATCCCTGAGTGACAGAGTGTAATCCCTGAGTGACAGAGTGTAATCCCTGAGTGACAGAGTGTAATCCCTGAGTGACAGAGTGTAATTCCTGAGTGACAGAGTGTAATCCCTGAGTGACAGAGTGTAATCCCTGAGTGACAGAGTGTATTCCCTGAGTGACAGAGTGTATTCCCTGAGTGACAGAGTGTAATCCCTGAGTGATAGAGTGTAATCCCTGAGTGACAGAGTGTAATCCCTGAGTGACAGAGTGTAATCCCTGAGTGACAGAGTGCAACCGATTACATGTAATTCATTCCTCCCCAACCCTGGCGTCTAAGGTGTCTGCGACGATGGTGTTGATGTGAGCCATGACCAGCTTTTCAAAGCATTTCATGGCTACACATGTGAGTGCTACGGGGCGCACAGAAGGTTGGTGACACTTTAATTGGGGAGGACAGGCTTGTAGGATTGACTGGAGCGGAATGGTTGGAATGATATCAGGTACGTCAAATACACGGTTTTCATTTGTTTGATGCCATTCCATTTCTTCCCTTCCAGACATTATTTTAGAGCCGTCCTCCTCTGAGCAGCCTACACTGACGTGGCGATAGTCATTAAGACAGGTTACCTTGGCATTCTTGGGCACAGGGATTATGGTGGTCTGCTTGAAACATGTAAGTATTAAAGACTGGGTCAGGGAGAGGTTGAAAAGGTCGGTGAAGAATCTTGCCAGCTGGTCAGCTCATGCTCTGAATACACGTCCTGGTAATCCGCCTGGCCCTGTGGCCTTGTGAAAGTAAACCTGTTTAAAGGTCTTACTGGCAATGGCCTATGGAGAGGGTGATCACTCAGTCGTCCGGAACAGCTGGTGCTCTCATGCATAGTTCAGTGTTGCTAGCCTTGAGGAGTGTAGAAGGTATTAAGCATGTCTGGTAAGCTCAATTATTAATGATAAATGATTATTAATGATAAACTAATAAGGCACAAAGGGCTTTTTCTCCCAAAATATTCTCTGCTTTTCTGCTTTGGTTTCATGAGTTGTATTTGTTTTCAATTACGGGGGAAGAAAATTGACTTTAAGTTGGCAGTGTAGGAGAAAATGGAGCTCTGTCAAGACCTCTCTCTGAGGGAAGAGTGAGCACAACCTGTCCTTTCTGGGTAGCCAGATCTGTCTGTAACGACCAGCCTCTATGGCCAGACTGTCCTCTCTGGGTAGCCAGATCAGTCTGTCGTGACCAGTCTCTATAGCCAGACTGTCCTCTCTGGGTAGCCAGATCGGTCTGTGATGACCAGTCTCTACAGCCAGACTGTCCTCTCTGGGTAGCCATATCAGTCTGTCATGACCAGTCTCTATGGCCAGTGTGTCCTCTCTGGGTAGCCAGATCTATCTGTGATGACCAGTCTCTATAGCCAGACTGTCCTCTCTGCGTAGCCAGATCTGTCTGTCATGACCAGTCTCTATGGCCAGACTGTGTTCACTGAGTCTGCACCAAGTCAGTGTTTTCCTCAATTTTCTATCAGTCACAGTGGTCAGATAGTCTGCCACCATGTACTGTCTGTTTAGAGACAAAGTGAATTGAAGTTTACTTTAAAAAAAATTGTAGTGTCTTTTATTGTTTTGTGATCAATTGGTTGGGCCAGATGTGAGGGCTGTCCTGAGGCTTTGTTTAGTTGGTAGTGGTTAGTGAACTTAGCCTCAGGACCAGCCGTCTGAGGAGACTCTTTTCAATGGCCCCCTCTTGGCATTTGAGGGCTTTATGATGGTAGGAGTGTGTGGGGTGGGGGGGTCGGGGGGTCACTTGTTTAGAGATAATTCTAACATTTGGTGGTTATATGTTGAATATGTATTAGAAGAGGTAATTGGCCGAATTCTGCTCTGTGTTGTTTGGATGTTTGTTCCTCTGTACTTCGAGGAGGCTCTTACACAATTCCCCGCATGCTGTGTTTCAATTGGATGTTTGTCCCATTTATCCAGTTATTGTTTTGTAAACGGACCCCAGCCTTCAATGCCATATAGTGGGCCCCAGCCTTCAATGCCATATAGTGGACCCCACACTTCACTGCCATATAGTGGACCCCAGCCTTCACTGCCATATAGTGGACCCCAGCCTTCACTGCCATATAGTGGACCCCAGCCTTCACTGCCATATAGTGGACCCCAGCCTTCAATGCCATATAGTGGACCCCACACTTCACTGCCATATAGTGGACCCCAGCCTTCACTGCCATATAGTGGACCCCAGCCTTCACTGCCATATAGTGAACCCCAGCCTTCACTGCCATATAGTGGATCCCAGCCTTAACTGCCATATAGTGGACCCCATACTGCCATATAGTGGACCCCAGCCTTCACTGCCATATAGTGGACCCCAGCCTTCACTGCCATATAGTGGACCCCAGCCTTCACTGCCATATAGTGGACCCCAGCCCACACTGCCCTATAGTGAACCCCAGCCTTCACTGCCATATAGTGTACCCCAGCCTTCACTGCCATATAGTGGACCCCACACCTCACTGCCATATAGTGGACCCCACACTTCACTGCCATATAGTGGACCCCACATGTCACTGCCATATAGTGGACCCCACACTTCACTGCCATATAGTGGACCCCATACTTCACTGCCATATAGTGGACCCCACATTTCACTGCCATATAGTGGACCCCAGCCTTCACTGCCATATAGTGGACCCCACACTTCACTGCAATATAGTGGACCCCACACTGCCATATAGTGGACCCCAGCCTTCATTGCCATATAGTGGACCCCACACTTCACTGCCATATAGTGGACCCCAGCCTTCACTGCCATATAGTGGACCCCATACTGCCATATAGTGGACCCCAGCCTTCACTGCCATATAGTGGACCCCAGCCTTCACTGCCATATAGTGGACCCCATACTGCCATATAGTGGAACCCACACTTCACTGCCATATAGTGGACCCCAGCCTTCACTACCATATAGTGGACCCCAGCCTTCACTGCCATATAGTGGACCCCATACCACCATATAGTGGACCCCACACTTCACTGCCATATAGTGGACCCCAGCCCACACTGCCCTATAGTGAACCCCAGCCTTCACTGCCATATAGTGTACCCCAGCCTTCACTGCCATATAGTGGACCCCACACCTCACTGTCATATAGTGGACCCCACACTTCACTGCCATATAGTGGACCCCATACTTCACTGCCATATAGTGGACCCCACATGTCACTGCCATATAGTGGACCCCAGCCTTCACTGCCATATAGTGGACCCCACACTTCACTGCAATATAGTGGACCCCACACTGCCATATAGTGGACCCCAGCCTTCATTGCCATATAGTGGACCCCACACTTCACTGCCATATAGTGGACCCCAGCCTTCACTGCCATATAGTGGACCCCATACTGCCATATAGTGGACCCCAGCCTTCACTGCCATATAGTGGACCCCAGCCTTCACTGCCATATAGTGGACCCCATACTGCCATATAGTGGACCCCACACTTCACTGCCATATAGTGGACCCCAGCCTTCACTACCATATAGTGGACCCCAGCCTTCACTGCCATATAGTGGACCCCATACCACCATATAGTGGACCCCACACTTCACTGCCATATAGTGGACCCCATACTGCCATATAGTGGACCCCACACTTCACTGCCATATAGTGGACCCCACACTTCACTGCCATATAGTGCTCTTGGTTCTATTGCTGATTAGAACATTTTGAGCCAGATTCTAATTGGTATGTCTAACTGAATAGATATTCTAATGGCATAGAAAGCCCTGTTTGATTTGTCTTTCAATTCAATCACAGCCAGGTTGAAGCTCCCTGCGGAGCTGCTTGTTCTATGTGAGAGGAGCCCAGTGAAAAAGCATCACTGTTTCCCTGACATCTGGATCTTTTCTGGAAATATCAGAATCATTTGTCTTGTTGAGATTGACTGTCAGTGTCCAGGTCTGACAGAACTGTCGTAGGTGATCTAATTGTTGCTGTAGCCTCTTTTTGTTGTGTGGGACAACAGCACCAGGTCGTCTGCAGACGGGAGGTATTTTATATCTGCGTCGCTAAGAGTGAGACTGGGGGCCGTTGATTGATCTAGTGTTTTGGTCTAATTCATTAATGTACAGTATATATTCAACAGACTTGGGCACAAGTTGTTTCTCTCCACGTCCTTAGGAAAAAAAAGAGGGTTTTTCACTCGCACCACTTTCCATTCATGTGAGAAAAGTGCCTTCACGCCGAATTGAATCAAAGGCTTTTTTTGGGGAAATCCACAAAGCGGGAGACATTTTGTATTTATCAATTAGGGTGTGTAAAGTATACCCTGAATAAACCACATTTGTGGTCTGTGTATTTTATCATTTTTGTTAAATATTCCATCTGTACCACAGATGGGTTGCAGGCAATGTTCCCTCAAAAAATGTTTTCATCACTGAGCAAATTCCAGGACTGTTGGGTTGTGGGGCTGGTCTCTGCAGGGTGGGTCCTGTGTGGCTGGTCTGCTGCTCCTGTTGGATGTGGTGGACTGTGTTTTCTGTGGGCCAAGTTGGCCTGCAGGTCACAGTCCCAGGAGAGGCTGACGTTGATGAGTTGCATAGTGGTGGGGGGGAAGTTCTGTTCTCTGGAGGAGAGAGGTCAGCACAATCTTGGTGTTGGGGAATGTGGTGGTGGCTTCATCTCCTCAGTGATGTTGCCAGTATATAATATATGATCTCAGTATAGCCACCACAGCTGTAGAGTTCTCTCTGTCTCAGTATAGCCACCACAGCTATAGAGTTCTCTCAGTATAGCCACCACAGTTATAGAGTTATCTCTGTCTCAGTATAGCCACCACAGCTATAGAGTTCTCTCAGTATAGCCACCACAGTTATAGAGTTATCTCTGTCTCAGTATAGCCACCACAGCTATAGAGTTCTCTCTGTCTCAGTATAGCCACCACAGCTGTAGAGTTCTCTCTGTCTCAGTATAGCCACCACAGCTGTAGAGTTCTCTCAGTATAGCCACCACAGCTGTAGAGTTCTCTCTGTCTCAGTATAGCCACCACAGCTGTAGAGTTCTCTCAGTATAGCCACCACAGCTGTAGAGTTATCTCTGTCTCAGTATAGCCACCACAGTTATAGAGTTCTCTCTGTCTCAGTATAGCCACCACAGCTGTAGAGTTCTCTCTGTCTCAGTATAGCCACCACAGCTATAGAGTTCTCTCAGTATAGCCACCACAGCTGTAGAGTTCTCTCTGTCTCAGTATAGCCACCACAGCTGTAGAGTTCTCTCTGTCTCAGAATAGCCACCACAGCTGTAGAGTTCTCTCTGTCTCAGTATAGCCACCACAGCTGTAGAGTTCTCTCTGTCTCAGTATAGCCACCACAGCTGTAGAGTTCTCTCAGTATAGCCACCACAGTTATAGAGTTATCTCTGTCTCAGTATAGCCACCACAGCTGTAGAGTTCTCTCTGTCTCAGTATAGCCACCACAGTTATAGAGTTCTCTCTGTCTCAGTATAGCCACCACAGCTATAGAGTTCTCTCTGTCTCAGTATAGCCACCACAGTTATAGAGTTCTCTCTGTCTCAGTATAGCCACCACAGCTGTAGAGTTCTCTCTGTCTCAGAATAGCCACCACAGCTATAGAGTTCTCTCAGTATAGCCACCACAGTTATAGAGTTCTCTCAGTATAGCCACCACAGTTATAGAGTTCTCTCTGTCTCAGTATAGCCACCACAGCTGTAGAGTTCTCTCTGTCTCAGTATAGCCACCACAGCTGTAGAGTTCTCTCTGTCTCAGTATAGCCACCACAGCTGTAGAGTTATCTCTGTCTCAGTATAGCCACCACAGCTATAGAGTTCTCTCTGTCTCAGTATAGCCACCACAGCTGTAGAGTTCTCTCAGTATAGCCACCACAGCTGTAGAGTTCTCTCTGTCTCAGTATAGCCACCACAGCTGTAGAGTTCTCTCTGTCTCAGTATAGCCACCACAGCTGTAGAGTTCTCTCAGTATAGCCACCACAGCTGTAGAGTTATCTCTGTCTCAGTATAGCCACCACAGCTGTAGAGTTATCTCTGTCTCAGAATAGCCACCACAGCTGTAGAGTTCTCTCTGTCTCAGTATAGCCACCACAGCTATAGAGTTCTCTCTGTCTCAGAATAGCCACCACAGCTGTAGAGTTCTCTCTGTCTCAGAATAGCCACCACAGCTGTAGAGTTCTCTCAGTATAGCCACCACAGCTGTAGAGTTCTCTCTGTCTCAGTATAGCCACCACAGCTGTAGAGTTATCTCTGTCTCAGTATAGCCACCACAGCTATAGAGTTCTCTCTGTCTCAGAATAGCCACCACAGCTGTAGAGTTCTCTCTGTCTCAGAATAGCCACCACAGCTGTAGAGTTCTCTCAGTATAGCCACCACAGCTGTAGAGTTCTCTCTGTCTCAGTATAGCCACCACAGCTGTAGAGTTCTCTCTGTCTCAGTATAGCCACCACAGCTGTAGAGTTCTCTCTGTCTCAGTATAGCCACCACAGCTGTAGAGTTCTCTCTGTCTCAGTATAGCCACCACAGCTGTAGAGTTCTCTCTGTCTCAGTATAGCCACCACAGCTGTAGAGTTATCTCTGTCTCAGAATAGCCACCACAGCTGTAGAGTTCTCTCTGTCTCAGTATAGCCACCACAGCTGTAGAGTTCTCTCTGTCTCAGTATAGCCACCACAGCTGTAGAGTTCTCTCAGTATAGCCACCACAGCTGTAGAGTTATCTCTGTCTCAGTATAGCCACCACAGCTGTAGAGTTCTCTCTGTCTCAGTATAGCCACCACAGTTATAGAGTTCTCTCTGTCTCAGTATAGCCACCACAGCTATAGAGTTCTCTCTGTCTCAGTATAGCCACCACAGTTATAGAGTTCTCTCTGTCTCAGTATAGCCACCACAGCTGTAGAGTTCTCTCTGTCTCAGAATAGCCACCACAGCTATAGAGTTCTCTCAGTATAGCCACCACAGTTATAGAGTTCTCTCAGTATAGCCACCACAGTTATAGAGTTCTCTCTGTCTCAGTATAGCCACCACAGCTGTAGAGTTCTCTCTGTCTCAGTATAGCCACCACAGCTGTAGAGTTCTCTCTGTCTCAGTATAGCCACCACAGCTATAGAGTTCTCTCAGTATAGCCAACACAGTTATAGAGTTATCTCTGTCTCAGTATAGCCACCACAGCTATAGAGTTCTCTCAGTATAGCCACCACAGCTGTAGAGTTCTCTCTGTCTCTCTGCAGCTCTCTCAACTCAGCTATAGAGTTCTCTCTGTCTCAGTATAGCCACCACAGCTGTAGAGTTCTCTCAGTATAGCCACCACAGTTATAGAGTTATCTCTGTCTCAGTATAGCCACCACAGCTATAGAGTTCTCTCAGTATAGCCACCACAGCTATAGAGTTCTCTCAGTATAGCCACCACAGCTGTAGAGTTATCTCTGTCTCAGTATAGCCACCACAGCTGTAGAGTTCTCTCTGTCTCAGTATAGCCACCACAGTTATAGAGTTCTCTCTGTCTCAGTATAGCCACCACAGCTATAGAGTTCTCTCTGTCTCAGTATAGCCACCACAGTTATAGAGTTCTCTCTGTCTCAGTATAGCCACCACAGCTGTAGAGTTCTCTCTGTCTCAGAATAGCCACCACAGCTATAGAGTTCTCTCAGTATAGCCACCACAGTTATAGAGTTCTCTCAGTATAGCCACCACAGTTATAGAGTTCTCTCTGTCTCAGAATAGCCACCACAGCTGTAGAGTTCTCTCTGTCTCAGTATAGCCACCACAGCTATAGAGTTCTCTCAGTATAGCCACCACAGTTATAGAGTTATCTCTGTCTCAGTATAGCCACCACAGCTGTAGAGTTCTCTCTGTCTCAGAATAGCCACCACAGCTATAGAGTTCTCTCAGTATAGCCACCACAGTTATAGAGTTCTCTCAGTATAGCCACCACAGTTATAGAGTTCTCTCTGTCTCAGTATAGCCACCACAGCTGTAGAGTTCTCTCTGTCTCAGTATAGCCACCACAGCTGTAGAGTTCTCTCTGTCTCAGTATAGCCACCACAGCTATAGAGTTCTCTCAGTATAGCCACCACAGTTATAGAGTTATCTCTGTCTCAGTATAGCCACCACAGCTATAGAGTTCTCTCAGTATAGCCACCACAGCTGTAGAGTTCTCTCTGTCTCTCTGCAGCTCTCTCAACTCAGCTATAGAGTTCTCTCTGTCTCAGTATAGCCACCACAGCTGTAGAGTTCTCTCAGTATAGCCACCACAGTTATAGAGTTATCTCTGTCTCAGTATAGCCACCACAGTTATAGAGTTCTCTCTGTCTCAGTATAGCCACCACAGCTATAGAGTTCTCTCTGTCTCAGTATAGCCACCACAGTTATAGAGTTCTCTCTGTCTCAGTATAGCCACCACAGCTGTAGAGTTCTCTCTGTCTCAGAATAGCCACCACAGCTATAGAGTTCTCTCAGTATAGCCACCACAGTTATAGAGTTCTCTCAGTATAGCCACCACAGTTATAGAGTTATCTCTGTCTCAGTATACCCACCACAGCTGTAGAGTTCTCTCTGTCTCAGAATAGCCACCACAGCTATAGAGTTCTCTCAGTATAGCCACCACAGTTATAGAGTTCTCTCTGTCTCAGTATAGCCACCACAGCTATAGAGTTCTCTCTGTCTCAGTATAGCCACCACAGTTATAGAGTTCTCTCTGTCTCAGTATAGCCACCACAGCTATAGAGTTCTCTCAGTATAGCCACCACAGTTATAGAGTTCTCTCAGTATAGCCACCACAGTTATAGAGTTCTCTCTGTCTCAGTATAGCCACCACAGCTGTAGAGTTCTCTCTGTCTCAGTATAGCCACCACAGTTATAGAGTTCTCTCTGTCTCAGTATAGCCACCACAGCTATAGAGTTCTCTCTGTCTCAGTATAGCCACCACAGTTATAGAGTTCTCTCTGTCTCAGTATAGCCACCACAGCTGTAGAGTTCTCTCTGTCTCAGAATAGCCACCACAGCTATAGAGTTCTCTCAGTATAGCCACCACAGTTATAGAGTTCTCTCAGTATAGCCACCACAGTTATAGAGTTCTCTCTGTCTCAGAATAGCCACCACAGCTGTAGAGTTCTCTCTGTCTCAGTATAGCCACCACAGCTATAGAGTTCTCAAAGTATAGCCACCACAGTTATAGAGTTATCTCTGTCTCAGTATAGCCACCACAGCTGTAGAGTTCTCTCTGTCTCAGAATAGCCACCACAGCTATAGAGTTCTCTCAGTATAGCCACCACAGTTATAGAGTTCTCTCAGTATAGCCACCACAGTTATAGAGTTCTCTCTGTCTCAGTATAGCCACCACAGCTGTAGAGTTCTCTCTGTCTCAGTATAGCCACCACAGCTGTAGAGTTCTCTCTGTCTCAGTATAGCCACCACAGCTATAGAGTTCTCTCAGTATAGCCACCACAGTTATAGAGTTATCTCTGTCTCAGTATAGCCACCACAGCTATAGAGTTCTCTCAGTATAGCCACCACAGCTGTAGAGTTCTCTCTGTCTCTCTGCAGCTCTCTCAACTCAGCTATAGAGTTCTCTCTGTCTCAGTATAGCCACCACAGCTGTAGAGTTCTCTCAGTATAGCCACCACAGTTATAGAGTTATCTCTGTCTCAGTATAGCCACCACAGTTATAGAGTTCTCTCTGTCTCAGTATAGCCACCACAGCTATAGAGTTCTCTCTGTCTCAGTATAGCCACCACAGTTATAGAGTTCTCTCTGTCTCAGTATAGCCACCACAGCTGTAGAGTTCTCTCTGTCTCAGAATAGCCACCACAGCTATAGAGTTCTCTCAGTATAGCCACCACAGTTATAGAGTTCTCTCAGTATAGCCACCACAGTTATAGAGTTCTCTCTGTCTCAGAATAGCCACCACAGCTGTAGAGTTCTCTCTGTCTCAGTATAGCCACCACAGCTGTAGAGTTCTCTCTGTCTCAGTATAGCCACCACAGCTATAGAGTTCTCTCAGTATAGCCACCACAGTTATAGAGTTATCTCTGTCTCAGTATAGCCACCACAGCTATAGAGTTCTCTCAGTATAGCCACCACAGCTGTAGAGTTCTCTCAGTATAGCCACCACAGCTGTAGAGTTATCTCTGTCTCAGTATAGCCACCACAGCTGTAGAGTTCTCTCTGTCTCAGAATAGCCACCACAGCTATAGAGTTCTCTCAGTATAGCCACCACAGTTATAGAGTTCTCTCAGTATAGCCACCACAGTTATAGAGTTATCTCTGTCTCAGTATAGCCACCACAGCTGTAGAGTTCTCTCTGTCTCAGAATAGCCACCACAGCTATAGAGTTCTCTCAGTATAGCCACCACAGTTATAGAGTTCTCTCTGTCTCAGTATAGCCACCACAGCTATAGAGTTCTCTCTGTCTCAGTATAGCCACCACAGTTATAGAGTTCTCTCTGTCTCAGTATAGCCACCACAGCTATAGAGTTCTCTCAGTATAGCCACCACAGTTATAGAGTTCTCTCAGTATAGCCACCACAGTTATAGAGTTCTCTCTGTCTCAGTATAGCCACCACAGCTGTAGAGTTCTCTCTGTCTCAGTATAGCCACCACAGCTATAGAGTTCTCTCAGTATAGCCACCACAGTTATAGAGTTCTCTCAGTATAGCCACCACAGTTATAGAGTTCTCTCTGTCTCAGAATAGCCACCACAGCTGTAGAGTTCTCTCTGTCTCAGTATAGCCACCACAGCTATAGAGTTCTCTCAGTATAGCCACCACAGTTATAGAGTTATCTCTGTCTCAGTATAGCCACCACAGCTGTAGAGTTCTCTCTGTCTCAGTATAGCCACCACAGCTGTAGAGTTCTCTCTGTCTCAGTATAGCCACCACAGCTATAGAGTTCTCTCAGTATAGCCACCACAGTTACAGAGTTATCTCTGTCTCAGTATAGCCACCACAGCTATAGAGTTCTCTCAGTATAGCCACCACAGCTGTAGAGTTCTCTCTGTCTCTCTGCAGCTCTCTCAACTCAGCTATAGAGTTCTCTCTGTCTCAGTATAGCCACCACAGCTGTAGAGTTCTCTCAGTATAGCCACCACAGTTATAGAGTTATCTCTGTCTCAGTATAGCCACCACAGTTATAGAGTTCTCTCTGTCTCAGTATAGCCACCACAGCTATAGAGTTCTCTCTGTCTCAGTATAGCCACCACAGTTATAGAGTTCTCTCTGTCTCAGTATAGCCACCACAGCTGTAGAGTTCTCTCTGTCTCAGAATAGCCACCACAGCTATAGAGTTCTCTCAGTATAGCCACCACAGTTATAGAGTTCTCTCAGTATAGCCACCACAGTTATAGAGTTCTCTCTGTCTCAGTATAGCCACCACAGCTGTAGAGTTCTCTCTGTCTCAGAATAGCCACCACAGCTATAGAGTTCTCTCAGTATAGCCACCACAGCTATAGAGTTCTCTCAGTATAGCCACCACAGTTATAGAGTTATCTCTGTCTCAGTATAGCCACCACAGCTATAGAGTTCTCTCAGTATAGCCACCACAGCTGTAGAGTTCTCTCAGTATAGCCACCACAGCTGTAGAGTTATCTCTGTCTCAGTATAGCCACCACAGCTGTAGAGTTCTCTCTGTCTCAGAATAGCCACCACAGCTATAGAGTTCTCTCAGTATAGCCACCACAGTTATAGAGTTCTCTCAGTATAGCCACCACAGTTATAGAGTTATCTCTGTCTCAGTATAGCCACCACAGCTGTAGAGTTCTCTCTGTCTCAGAATAGCCACCACAGCTATAGAGTTCTCTCAGTATAGCCACCACAGTTATAGAGTTCTCTCTGTCTCAGTATAGCCACCACAGCTATAGAGTTCTCTCTGTCTCAGTATAGCCACCACAGTTATAGAGTTCTCTCTGTCTCAGTATAGCCACCACAGCTATAGAGTTCTCTCAGTATAGCCACCACAGTTATAGAGTTCTCTCAGTATAGCCACCACAGTTATAGAGTTCTCTCTGTCTCAGTATAGCCACCACAGCTGTAGAGTTCTCTCTGTCTCAGTATAGCCACCACAGTTATAGAGTTCTCTCTGTCTCAGTATAGCCACCACAGCTATAGAGTTCTCTCTGTCTCAGTATAGCCACCACAGTTATAGAGTTCTCTCTGTCTCAGTATAGCCACCACAGCTATAGAGTTCTCTCTGTCTCAGTATAGCCACCACAGTTATAGAGTTCTCTCTGTCTCAGAATAGCCACCACAGCTATAGAGTTCTCTCAGTATAGCCACCACAGTTATAGAGTTCTCTCAGTATAGCCACCACAGTTATAGAGTTCTCTCTGTCTCAGTATAGCCACCACAGCTGTAGAGTTCTCTCTGTCTCAGTATAGCCACCACAGTTATAGAGTTCTCTCTGTCTCAGTATAGCCACCACAGCTATAGAGTTCTCTCTGTCTCAGTATAGCCACCACAGTTATAGAGTTCTCTCTGTCTCAGTATAGCCACCACAGCTGTAGAGTTCTCTCTGTCTCAGAATAGCCACCACAGCTATAGAGTTCTCTCAGTATAGCCACCACAGTTATAGAGTTCTCTCAGTATAGCCACCACAGTTATAGAGTTCTCTCTGTCTCAGAATAGCCACCACAGCTGTAGAGTTCTCTCTGTCTCAGTATAGCCACCACAGCTATAGAGTTCTCTCAGTATAGCCACCACAGTTATAGAGTTATCTCTGTCTCAGTATAGCCACCACAGCTGTAGAGTTCTCTCTGTCTCAGAATAGCCACCACAGCTATAGAGTTCTCTCAGTATAGCCACCACAGTTATAGAGTTCTCTCAGTATAGCCACCACAGTTATAGAGTTCTCTCTGTCTCAGTATAGCCACCACAGCTGTAGAGTTCTCTCTGTCTCAGTATAGCCACCACAGCTGTAGAGTTCTCTCTGTCTCAGTAAAGCCACCACAGCTATAGAGTTCTCTCAGTATAGCCACCACAGTTATAGAGTTATCTCTGTCTCAGTATAGCCACCACAGCTATAGAGTTCTCTCAGTATAGCCACCACAGCTGTAGAGTTCTCTCAGTATAGCCACCACAGCTGTAGAGTTATCTCTGTCTCAGTATAGCCACCACAGCTGTAGAGTTCTCTCTGTCTCAGAATAGCCACCACAGCTATAGAGTTCTCTCAGTATAGCCACCACAGTTATAGAGTTCTCTCAGTATAGCCACCACAGTTATAGAGTTATCTCTGTCTCAGTATAGCCACCACAGCTGTAGAGTTCTCTCTGTCTCAGAATAGCCACCACAGCTATAGAGTTCTCTCAGTATAGCCACCACAGTTATAGAGTTCTCTCTGTCTCAGTATAGCCACCACAGCTATAGAGTTCTCTCTGTCTCAGTATAGCCACCACAGTTATAGAGTTCTCTCTGTCTCAGTATAGCCACCACAGCTATAGAGTTCTCTCAGTATAGCCACCACAGTTATAGAGTTCTCTCAGTATAGCCACCACAGTTATAGAGTTCTCTCTGTCTCAGTATAGCCACCACAGCTGTAGAGTTCTCTCTGTCTCAGTATAGCCACCACAGCTATAGAGTTCTCTCAGTATAGCCACCACAGTTATAGAGTTCTCTCAGTATAGCCACCACAGTTATAGAGTTCTCTCTGTCTCAGAATAGCCACCACAGCTGTAGAGTTCTCTCTGTCTCAGTATAGCCACCACAGCTATAGAGTTCTCTCAGTATAGCCACCACAGTTATAGAGTTATCTCTGTCTCAGTATAGCCACCACAGCTGTAGAGTTCTCTCTGTCTCAGTATAGCCACCACAGCTGTAGAGTTCTCTCTGTCTCAGTATAGCCACCACAGCTATAGAGTTCTCTCAGTATAGCCACCACAGTTACAGAGTTATCTCTGTCTCAGTATAGCCACCACAGCTATAGAGTTCTCTCAGTATAGCCACCACAGCTGTAGAGTTCTCTCTGTCTCTCTGCAGCTCTCTCAACTCAGCTATAGAGTTCTCTCTGTCTCAGTATAGCCACCACAGCTGTAGAGTTCTCTCAGTATAGCCACCACAGTTATAGAGTTATCTCTGTCTCAGTATAGCCACCACAGTTATAGAGTTCTCTCTGTCTCAGTATAGCCACCACAGCTATAGAGTTCTCTCTGTCTCAGTATAGCCACCACAGTTATAGAGTTCTCTCTGTCTCAGTATAGCCACCACAGCTGTAGAGTTCTCTCTGTCTCAGAATAGCCACCACAGCTATAGAGTTCTCTCAGTATAGCCACCACAGTTATAGAGTTCTCTCAGTATAGCCACCACAGTTATAGAGTTCTCTCTGTCTCAGTATAGCCACCACAGCTGTAGAGTTCTCTCTGTCTCAGTATAGCCACCACAGCTGTAGAGTTCTCTCTGTCTCAGTATAGCCACCACAGCTATAGAGTTCTCTCAGTATAGCCACCACAGTTATAGAGTTATCTCTGTCTCAGTATAGCCACCACAGCTATAGAGTTCTCTCAGTATAGCCACCACAGCTGTATAGTTCTCTCAGTATAGCCACCACAGCTGTAGAGTTATCTCTGTCTCAGTATAGCCACCACAGCTGTAGAGTTCTCTCTGTCTCAGAATAGCCACCACAGCTATAGAGTTCTCTCAGTATAGCCACCACAGTTATAGAGTTCTCTCAGTATAGCCACCACAGTTATAGAGTTATCTCTGTCTCAGTATAGCCACCACAGCTGTAGAGTTCTCTCTGTCTCAGAATAGCCACCACAGCTATAGAGTTCTCTCAGTATAGCCACCACAGTTATAGAGTTCTCTCTGTCTCAGTATAGCCACCACAGCTATAGAGTTCTCTCTGTCTCAGTATAGCCACCACAGTTATAGAGTTCTCTCTGTCTCAGTATAGCCACCACAGCTATAGAGTTCTCTCAGTATAGCCACCACAGTTATAGAGTTCTCTCAGTATAGCCACCACAGTTATAGAGTTCTCTCTGTCTCAGTATAGCCACCACAGCTGTAGAGTTCTCTCTGTCTCAGTATAGCCACCACAGTTATAGAGTTCTCTCTGTCTCAGTATAGCCACCACAGCTATAGAGTTCTCTCTGTCTCAGTATAGCCACCACAGTTATAGAGTTCTCTCTGTCTCAGTATAGCCACCACAGCTATAGAGTTCTCTCTGTCTCAGTATAGCCACCACAGTTATAGAGTTCTCTCTGTCTCAGAATAGCCACCACAGCTATAGAGTTCTCTCAGTATAGCCACCACAGTTATAGAGTTCTCTCAGTATAGCCACCACAGTTATAGAGTTCTCTCTGTCTCAGTATAGCCACCACAGCTGTAGAGTTCTCTCTGTCTCAGTATAGCCACCACAGTTATAGAGTTCTCTCTGTCTCAGTATAGCCACCACAGCTATAGAGTTCTCTCTGTCTCAGTATAGCCACCACAGTTATAGAGTTCTCTCTGTCTCAGTATAGCCACCACAGCTGTAGAGTTCTCTCTGTCTCAGAATAGCCACCACAGCTATAGAGTTCTCTCAGTATAGCCACCACAGTTATAGAGTTCTCTCAGTATAGCCACCACAGTTATAGAGTTCTCTCTGTCTCAGAATAGCCACCACAGCTGTAGAGTTCTCTCTGTCTCAGTATAGCCACCACAGCTATAGAGTTCTCTCAGTATAGCCACCACAGTTATAGAGTTATCTCTGTCTCAGTATAGCCACCACAGCTGTAGAGTTCTCTCTGTCTCAGAATAGCCACCACAGCTATAGAGTTCTCTCAGTATAGCCACCACAGTTATAGAGTTCTCTCAGTATAGCCACCACAGTTATAGAGTTCTCTCTGTCTCAGTATAGCCACCACAGCTGTAGAGTTCTCTCTGTCTCAGTATAGCCACCACAGCTGTAGAGTTCTCTCTGTCTCAGTATAGCCACCACAGCTATAGAGTTCTCTCAGTATAGCCACCACAGTTATAGAGTTATCTCTGTCTCAGTATAGCCACCACAGCTATAGAGTTCTCTCAGTATAGCCACCACAGCTGTAGAGTTCTCTCTGTCTCTCTGCAGCTCTCTCAACTCAGCTATAGAGTTCTCTCTGTCTCAGTATAGCCACCACAGCTGTAGAGTTCTCTCAGTATAGCCACCACAGTTATAGAGTTATCTCTGTCTCAGTATAGCCACCACAGTTATAGAGTTCTCTCTGTCTCAGTATAGCCACCACAGCTATAGAGTTCTCTCTGTCTCAGTATAGCCACCACAGTTATAGAGTTCTCTCTGTCTCAGTATAGCCACCACAGCTGTAGAGTTCTCTCTGTCTCAGAATAGCCACCACAGCTATAGAGTTCTCTCAGTATAGCCACCACAGTTATAGAGTTCTCTCAGTATAGCCACCACAGTTATAGAGTTCTCTCTGTCTCAGTATAGCCACCACAGCTGTAGAGTTCTCTCTGTCTCAGTATAGCCACCACAGCTGTAGAGTTCTCTCTGTCTCAGTATAGCCACCACAGCTATAGAGTTCTCTCAGTATAGCCACCACAGTTATAGAGTTATCTCTGTCTCAGTATAGCCACCACAGCTATAGAGTTCTCTCAGTATAGCCACCACAGCTGTAGAGTTCTCTCAGTATAGCCACCACAGCTGTAGAGTTATCTCTGTCTCAGTATAGCCACCACAGCTGTAGAGTTCTCTCTGTCTCAGAATAGCCACCACAGCTATAGAGTTCTCTCAGTATAGCCACCACAGTTATAGAGTTCTCTCAGTATAGCCACCACAGTTATAGAGTTATCTCTGTCTCAGTATAGCCACCACAGCTGTAGAGTTCTCTCTGTCTCAGAATAGCCACCACAGCTATAGAGTTCTCTCAGTATAGCCACCACAGTTATAGAGTTCTCTCTGTCTCAGTATAGCCACCACAGCTATAGAGTTCTCTCTGTCTCAGTATAGCCACCACAGTTATAGAGTTCTCTCTGTCTCAGTATAGCCACCACAGCTATAGAGTTCTCTCAGTATAGCCACCACAGTTATAGAGTTCTCTCAGTATAGCCACCACAGTTATAGAGTTCTCTCTGTCTCAGTATAGCCACCACAGCTGTAGAGTTCTCTCTGTCTCAGTATAGCCACCACAGTTATAGAGTTCTCTCTGTCTCAGTATAGCCACCACAGCTATAGAGTTCTCTCTGTCTCAGTATAGCCACCACAGTTATAGAGTTCTCTCTGTCTCAGTATAGCCACCACAGCTGTAGAGTTCTCTCTGTCTCAGAATAGCCACCACAGCTATAGAGTTCTCTCAGTATAGCCACCACAGTTATAGAGTTCTCTCAGTATAGCCACCACAGTTATAGAGTTCTCTCTGTCTCAGAATAGCCACCACAGCTGTAGAGTTCTCTCTGTCTCAGTATAGCCACCACAGCTATAGAGTTCTCTCAGTATAGCCACCACAGTTATAGAGTTATCTCTGTCTCAGTATAGCCACCACAGCTGTAGAGTTCTCTCTGTCTCAGTATAGCCACCACAGCTGTAGAGTTCTCTCTGTCTCAGTATAGCCACCACAGCTATAGAGTTCTCTCAGTATAGCCACCACAGTTATAGAGTTATCTCTGTCTCAGTATAGCCACCACAGCTATAGAGTTCTCTCAGTATAGCCACCACAGCTGTAGAGTTCTCTCTGTCTCTCTGCAGCTCTCTCAACTCAGCTATAGAGTTCTCTCTGTCTCAGTATAGCCACCACAGCTGTAGAGTTCTCTCAGTATAGCCACCACAGTTATAGAGTTATCTCTGTCTCAGTATAGCCACCACAGTTATAGAGTTCTCTCTGTCTCAGTATAGCCACCACAGCTATAGAGTTCTCTCTGTCTCAGTATAGCCACCACAGTTATAGAGTTCTCTCTGTCTCAGTATAGCCACCACAGCTGTAGAGTTCTCTCTGTCTCAGAATAGCCACCACAGCTATAGAGTTCTCTCAGTATAGCCACCACAGTTATAGAGTTCTCTCAGTATAGCCACCACAGTTATAGAGTTCTCTCTGTCTCAGTATAGCCACCACAGCTGTAGAGTTCTCTCTGTCTCAGTATAGCCACCACAGCTGTAGAGTTCTCTCTGTCTCAGTATAGCCACCACAGCTATAGAGTTCTCTCAGTATAGCCACCACAGTTATAGAGTTATCTCTGTCTCAGTATAGCCACCACAGCTATAGAGTTCTCTCAGTATAGCCACCACAGCTGTAGAGTTCTCTCAGTATAGCCACCACAGCTGTAGAGTTATCTCTGTCTCAGTATAGCCACCACAGCTGTAGAGTTCTCTCTGTCTCAGAATAGCCACCACAGCTATAGAGTTCTCTCAGTATAGCCACCACAGTTATAGAGTTCTCTCAGTATAGCCACCACAGTTATAGAGTTATCTCTGTCTCAGTATAGCCACCACAGCTGTAGAGTTCTCTCTGTCTCAGAATAGCCACCACAGCTATAGAGTTCTCTCAGTATAGCCACCACAGTTATAGAGTTCTCTCTGTCTCAGTATAGCCACCACAGCTATAGAGTTCTCTCTGTCTCAGTATAGCCACCACAGTTATAGAGTTCTCTCTGTCTCAGTATAGCCACCACAGCTATAGAGTTCTCTCAGTATAGCCACCACAGTTATAGAGTTCTCTCAGTATAGCCACCACAGTTATAGAGTTCTCTCTGTCTCAGTATAGCCACCACAGCTGTAGAGTTCTCTCTGTCTCAGTATAGCCACCACAGTTATAGAGTTCTCTCTGTCTCAGTATAGCCACCACAGCTATAGAGTTCTCTCTGTCTCAGTATAGCCACCACAGTTATAGAGTTCTCTCTGTCTCAGTATAGCCACCACAGCTGTAGAGTTCTCTCTGTCTCAGAATAGCCACCACAGCTATAGAGTTCTCTCAGTATAGCCACCACAGTTATAGAGTTCTCTCAGTATAGCCACCACAGTTATAGAGTTCTCTCTGTCTCAGAATAGCCACCACAGCTGTAGAGTTCTCTCTGTCTCAGTATAGCCACCACAGCTATAGAGTTCTCTCAGTATAGCCACCACAGTTATAGAGTTATCTCTGTCTCAGTATAGCCACCACAGCTGTAGAGTTCTCTCTGTCTCAGAATAGCCACCACAGCTATAGAGTTCTCTCAGTATAGCCACCACAGTTATAGAGTTCTCTCAGTATAGCCACCACAGTTATAGAGTTCTCTCTGTCTCAGTATAGCCACCACAGCTGTAGAGTTCTCTCTGTCTCAGTATAGCCACCACAGCTGTAGAGTTCTCTCTGTCTCAGTATAGCCACCACAGCTATAGAGTTCTCTCAGTATAGCCACCACAGTTATAGAGTTATCTCTGTCTCAGTATAGCCACCACAGCTATAGAGTTCTCTCAGTATAGCCACCACAGCTGTAGAGTTCTCTCAGTATAGCCACCACAGCTGTAGAGTTATCTCTGTCTCAGTATAGCCACCACAGCTGTAGAGTTCTCTCTGTCTCAGAATAGCCACCACAGCTATAGAGTTCTCTCAGTATAGCCACCACAGTTATAGAGTTCTCTCAGTATAGCCACCACAGTTATAGAGTTATCTCTGTCTCAGTATAGCCACCACAGCTGTAGAGTTCTCTCTGTCTCAGAATAGCCACCACAGCTATAGAGTTCTCTCAGTATAGCCACCACAGTTATAGAGTTCTCTCAGTATAGCCACCACAGTTATAGAGTTCTCTCTGTCTCAGTATAGCCACCACAGCTGTAGAGTTCTCTCTGTCTCAGTATAGCCACCACAGCTGTAGAGTTCTCTCTGTCTCAGTATAGCCACCACAGCTATAGAGTTCTCTCAGTATAGCCACCACAGTTATAGAGTTATCTCTGTCTCAGTATAGCCACCACAGCTATAGAGTTCTCTCAGTATAGCCACCACAGCTGTAGAGTTCTCTCAGTATAGCCACCACAGCTGTAGAGTTATCTCTGTCTCAGTATAGCCACCACAGCTGTAGAGTTCTCTCTGTCTCAGAATAGCCACCACAGCTATAGAGTTCTCTCAGTATAGCCACCACAGTTATAGAGTTCTCTCAGTATAGCCACCACAGTTATAGAGTTATCTCTGTCTCAGTATAGCCACCACAGCTGTAGAGTTCTCTCTGTCTCAGAATAGCCACCACAGCTATAGAGTTCTCTCAGTATAGCCACCACAGTTATAGAGTTCTCTCTGTCTCAGTATAGCCACCACAGCTATAGAGTTCTCTCTGTCTCAGTATAGCCACCACAGTTATAGAGTTCTCTCTGTCTCAGTATAGCCACCACAGCTATAGAGTTCTCTCAGTATAGCCACCACAGTTATAGAGTTCTCTCAGTATAGCCACCACAGTTATAGAGTTCTCTCTGTCTCAGTATAGCCACCACAGCTGTAGAGTTCTCTCTGTCTCAGTATAGCCACCACAGTTATAGAGTTCTCTCTGTCTCAGTATAGCCACCACAGCTATAGAGTTCTCTCTGTCTCAGTATAGCCACCACAGTTATAGAGTTCTCTCTGTCTCAGTATAGCCACCACAGCTGTAGAGTTCTCTCTGTCTCAGAATAGCCACCACAGCTATAGAGTTCTCTCAGTATAGCCAACACAGTTATAGAGTTCTCTCAGTATAGCCACCACAGTTATAGAGTTCTCTCTGTCTCAGAATAGCCACCACAGCTGTAGAGTTCTCTCTGTCTCAGTATAGCCACCACAGCTATAGAGTTCTCTCAGTATAGCCACCACAGTTATAGAGTTATCTCTGTCTCAGTATAGCCACCACAGCTGTAGAGTTCTCTCTGTCTCAGTATAGCCACCACAGCTGTAGAGTTCTCTCTGTCTCAGTATAGCCACCACAGCTATAGAGTTCTCTCAGTATAGCCACCACAGTTATAGAGTTATCTCTGTCTCAGTATAGCCACCACAGCTATAGAGTTCTCTCAGTATAGCCACCACAGCTGTAGAGTTCTCTCTGTCTCTCTGCAGCTCTCTCAACTCAGCTATAGAGTTCTCTCTGTCTCAGTATAGCCACCACAGCTGTAGAGTTCTCTCAGTATAGCCACCACAGTTATAGAGTTATCTCTGTCTCAGTATAGCCACCACAGTTATAGAGTTCTCTCTGTCTCAGTATAGCCACCACAGCTATAGAGTTCTCTCTGTCTCAGTATAGCCACCACAGTTATAGAGTTCTCTCTGTCTCAGTATAGCCACCACAGCTGTAGAGTTCTCTCTGTCTCAGAATAGCCACCACAGCTATAGAGTTCTCTCAGTATAGCCACCACAGTTATAGAGTTCTCTCAGTATAGCCACCACAGTTATAGAGTTCTCTCTGTCTCAGTATAGCCACCACAGCTGTAGAGTTCTCTCTGTCTCAGTATAGCCACCACAGCTGTAGAGTTCTCTCTGTCTCAGTATAGCCACCACAGCTATAGAGTTCTCTCAGTATAGCCACCACAGTTATAGAGTTATCTCTGTCTCAGTATAGCCACCACAGCTATAGAGTTCTCTCAGTATAGCCACCACAGCTGTAGAGTTCTCTCAGTATAGCCACCACAGCTGTAGAGTTATCTCTGTCTCAGTATAGCCACCACAGCTGTAGAGTTCTCTCTGTCTCAGAATAGCCACCACAGCTATAGAGTTCTCTCAGTATAGCCACCACAGTTATAGAGTTCTCTCAGTATAGCCACCACAGTTATAGAGTTATCTCTGTCTCAGTATAGCCACCACAGCTGTAGAGTTCTCTCTGTCTCAGAATAGCCACCACAGCTATAGAGTTCTCTCAGTATAGCCACCACAGTTATAGAGTTCTCTCTGTCTCAGTATAGCCACCACAGCTATAGAGTTCTCTCTGTCTCAGTATAGCCACCACAGTTATAGAGTTCTCTCTGTCTCAGTATAGCCACCACAGCTATAGAGTTCTCTCAGTATAGCCACCACAGTTATAGAGTTCTCTCAGTGTAGCCACCACAGTTATAGAGTTCTCTCTGTCTCAGTATAGCCACCACAGTTATAGAGTTCTCTCTGTCTCAGTATAGCCACCACAGCTATAGAGTTCTCTCTGTCTCAGTATAGCCACCACAGTTATAGAGTTCTCTCTGTCTCAGTATAGCCACCACAGCTGTAGAGTTCTCTCTGTCTCAGAATAGCCACCACAGCTATAGAGTTCTCTCAGTATAGCCACCACAGTTATAGAGTTCTCTCAGTATAGCCACCACAGTTATAGAGTTCTCTCTGTCTCAGAATAGCCACCACAGCTGTAGAGTTCTCTCTGTCTCAGTATAGCCACCACAGCTATAGAGTTCTCTCAGTATAGCCACCACAGTTATAGAGTTATCTCTGTCTCAGTATAGCCACCACAGCTGTAGAGTTCTCTCTGTCTCAGAATAGCCACCACAGCTATAGAGTTCTCTCAGTATAGCCACCACAGTTATAGAGTTCTCTCAGTATAGCCACCACAGTTATAGAGTTCTCTCTGTCTCAGTATAGCCACCACAGCTGTAGAGTTCTCTCTGTCTCAGTATAGCCACCACAGCTGTAGAGTTCTCTCTGTCTCAGTATAGCCACCACAGCTATAGAGTTCTCTCAGTATAGCCACCACAGTTATAGAGTTATCTCTGTCTCAGTATAGCCACCACAGCTATAGAGTTCTCTCAGTATAGCCACCACAGCTGTAGAGTTCTCTCTGTCTCTCTGCAGCTCTCTCAACTCAGCTATAGAGTTCTCTCTGTCTCAGTATAGCCACCACAGCTGTAGAGTTCTCTCAGTATAGCCACCACAGTTATAGAGTTATCTCTGTCTCAGTATAGCCACCACAGTTATAGAGTTCTCTCTGTCTCAGTATAGCCACCACAGCTATAGAGTTCTCTCTGTCTCAGTATAGCCACCACAGTTATAGAGTTCTCTCTGTCTCAGTATAGCCACCACAGCTGTAGAGTTCTCTCTGTCTCAGAATAGCCACCACAGCTATAGAGTTCTCTCAGTATAGCCACCACAGTTATAGAGTTCTCTCAGTATAGCCACCACAGTTATAGAGTTCTCTCTGTCTCAGTATAGCCACCACAGCTGTAGAGTTCTCTCTGTCTCAGTATAGCCACCACAGCTGTAGAGTTCTCTCTGTCTCAGTATAGCCACCACAGCTATAGAGTTCTCTCAGTATAGCCACCACAGTTATAGAGTTATCTCTGTCTCAGTATAGCCACCACAGCTATAGAGTTCTCTCAGTATAGCCACCACAGCTGTAGAGTTCTCTCAGTATAGCCACCACAGCTGTAGAGTTATCTCTGTCTCAGTATAGCCACCACAGCTGTAGAGTTCTCTCTGTCTCAGAATAGCCACCACAGCTATAGAGTTCTCTCAGTATAGCCACCACAGTTATAGAGTTCTCTCAGTATAGCCACCACAGTTATAGAGTTATCTCTGTCTCAGTATAGCCACCACAGCTGTAGAGTTCTCTCTGTCTCAGAATAGCCACCACAGCTATAGAGTTCTCTCAGTATAGCCACCACAGTTATAGAGTTCTCTCTGTCTCAGTATAGCCACCACAGCTATAGAGTTCTCTCTGTCTCAGTATAGCCACCACAGTTATAGAGTTCTCTCTGTCTCAGTATAGCCACCACAGCTATAGAGTTCTCTCTGTCTCAGAATAGCCACCACAGCTGTAGAGTTCTCTCTGTCTCAGAATAGCCACCACAGCTGTAGAGTTCTCTCAGTATAGCCACCACAGCTGTAGAGTTCTCTCTGTCTCAGTATAGCCACCACAGTTATAGAGTTCTCTCTGTCTCAGTATAGCCACCACAGCTATAGAGTTCTCTCAGTATAGCCACCACAGCTGTAGAGTTCTCTCTGTCTCAGTATAGCCACCACAGCTATAGAGTTCTCTCTGTCTCAGTATAGCCACCACAGTTATAGAGTTCTCTCTGTCTCAGTATAGCCACCACAGCTGTAGAGTTCTCTCTGTCTCAGAATAGCCACCACAGCTATAGAGTTCTCTCAGTATAGCCACCACAGTTATAGAGTTCTCTCAGTATAGCCACCACAGTTATAGAGTTCTCTCTGTCTCAGTATAGCCACCACAGCTGTAGAGTTCTCTCTGTCTCAGTATAGCCACCACAGCTGTAGAGTTCTCTCTGTCTCAGTATAGCCACCACAGCTGTAGAGTTATCTCTGTCTCAGTATAGCCACCACAGCTATAGAGTTCTCTCTGTCTCAGTATAGCCACCACAGCTGTAGAGTTCTCTCAGTATAGCCACCACAGCTGTAGAGTTCTCTCTGTCTCAGTATAGCCACCACAGCTGTAGAGTTCTCTCTGTCTCAGTATAGCCACCACAGCTGTAGAGTTCTCTCAGTATAGCCACCACAGCTGTAGAGTTATCTCTGTCTCAGTATAGCCACCACAGCTGTAGAGTTCTCTCTGTCTCAGTATAGCCACCACAGCTGTAGAGTTATCTCTGTCTCAGAATAGCCACCACAGCTGTAGAGTTCTCTCTGTCTCAGTATAGCCACCACAGCTATAGAGTTCTCTCTGTCTCAGAATAGCCACCACAGCTGTAGAGTTCTCTCTGTCTCAGAATAGCCACCACAGCTGTAGAGTTCTCTCAGTATAGCCACCACAGCTGTAGAGTTCTCTCTGTCTCAGTATAGCCACCACAGCTGTAGAGTTCTCTCTGTCTCAGTATAGCCACCACAGCTATAGAGTTCTCTCTGTCTCAGAATAGCCACCACAGCTGTAGAGTTCTCTCTGTCTCAGAATAGCCACCACAGCTGTAGAGTTCTCTCTGTCTCAGAATAGCCACCACAGCTGTAGAGTTCTCTCTGTCTCAGTATAGCCACCACAGCTGTAGAGTTCTCTCTGTCTCAGTATAGCCACCACAGCTGTAGAGTTCTCTCTGTCTCAGTATAGCCACCACAGCTGTAGAGTTCTCTCTGTCTCAGTATAGCCACCACAGCTGTAGAGTTATCTCTGTCTCAGAATAGCCACCACAGCTGTAGAGTTCTCTCTGTCTCAGTATAGCCACCACAGCTGTAGAGTTCTCTCTGTCTCAGTATAGCCACCACAGCTGTAGAGTTCTCTCAGTATAGCCACCACAGCTGTAGAGTTATCTCTGTCTCAGAATAGCCACCACAGCTGTAGAGTTCTCTCTGTCTCAGTATAGCCACCACAGTTATAGAGTTCTCTCTGTCTCAGTATAGCCACCACAGCTATAGAGTTCTCTCTGTCTCAGTATAGCCACCACAGTTATAGAGTTCTCTCTGTCTCAGTATAGCCACCACAGCTGTAGAGTTCTCTCTGTCTCTCTGCAGCTCTCTCAACTCAGCTATAGAGTTCTCTCTGTCTCAGTATAGCCACCACAGCTGTAGAGTTCTCTCAGTATAGCCACCACAGCTATAGAGTTCTCTCTGTCTCAGTATAGCCACCACAGTTATAGAGTTCTCTCTGTCTCAGTATAGCCACCACAGCTGTAGAGTTCTCTCTGTCTCAGAATAGCCACCACAGCTATAGAGTTCTCTCAGTATAGCCACCACAGTTATAGAGTTCTCTCTGTCTCTCTGCAGCTCTCTCAACTCAGCTATAGAGTTATCTCTGTCTCAGTATAGCCACCACAGCTGTAGAGTTCTCTCAGTATAGCCACCACAGTTATAGAGTTATCTCTGTCTCAGTATAGCCACCACAGTTATAGAGTTCTCTCTGTCTCAGTATAGCCACCAAAGCTATAGAGTTCTCTCTGTCTCAGTATAGCCACCACAGTTATAGAGTTCTCTCTGTCTCAGTATAGCCACCACAGCTGTAGAGTTCTCTCTGTCTCAGAATAGCCACCACAGCTATAGAGTTCTCTCAGTATAGCCACCACAGTTATAGAGTTCTCTCAGTATAGCCACCACAGTTATAGAGTTCTCTCTGTCTCAGTATAGCCACCACAGCTGTAGAGTTCTCTCTGTCTCAGTATAGCCACCACAGCTGTAGAGTTCTCTCTGTCTCAGTATAGCCACCACAGCTATAGAGTTCTCTCAGTATAGCCACCACAGTTATAGAGTTATCTCTGTCTCAGTATAGCCACCACAGCTATAGAGTTCTCTCAGTATAGCCACCACAGCTGTAGAGTTCTCTCTGTCTCTCTGCAGCTCTCTCAACTCAGCTATAGAGTTCTCTCTGTCTCAGTATAGCCACCACAGCTGTAGAGTTCTCTCAGTATAGCCACCACAGTTATAGAGTTATCTCTGTCTCAGTATAGCCACCACAGCTATAGAGTTCTCTCAGTATAGCCACCACAGCTGTAGAGTTCTCTCAGTATAGCCACCACAGCTGTAGAGTTATCTCTGTCTCAGTATAGCCACCACAGCTGTAGAGTTCTCTCTGTCTCAGAATAGCCACCACAGCTATAGAGTTCTCTCAGTATAGCCACCACAGTTATAGAGTTCTCTCTGTCTCAGTATAGCCACCACAGCTATAGAGTTCTCTCTGTCTCAGTATAGCCACCACAGTTATAGAGTTCTCTCTGTCTCAGTATAGCCACCACAGCTGTAGAGTTCTCTCTGTCTCAGAATAGCCACCACAGCTATAGAGTTCTCTCAGTATAGCCACCACAGCTGTAGAGTTCTCTCTGTCTCAGTATAGCCACCACAGCTATAGAGTTCTCTCTGTCTCAGTATAGCCACCACAGTTATAGAGTTCTCTCTGTCTCAGTATAGCCACCACAGCTGTAGAGTTCTCTCTGTCTCAGAATAGCCACCACAGCTATAGAGTTCTCTCAGTATAGCCACCACAGTTATAGAGTTCTCTCAGTATAGCCACCACAGTTATAGAGTTCTCTCTGTCTCAGTATAGCCACCACAGCTGTAGAGTTCTCTCTGTCTCAGTATAGCCACCACAGCTGTAGAGTTCTCTCTGTCTCAGTATAGCCACCACAGCTGTAGAGTTATCTCTGTCTCAGTATAGCCACCACAGCTATAGAGTTCTCTCTGTCTCAGTATAGCCACCACAGCTGTAGAGTTCTCTCAGTATAGCCACCACAGCTGTAGAGTTCTCTCTGTCTCAGTATAGCCACCACAGCTGTAGAGTTCTCTCTGTCTCAGTATAGCCACCACAGCTGTAGAGTTCTCTCAGTATAGCCACCACAGCTGTAGAGTTATCTCTGTCTCAGTATAGCCACCACAGCTGTAGAGTTCTCTCTGTCTCAGTATAGCCACCACAGCTGTAGAGTTATCTCTGTCTCAGAATAGCCACCACAGCTGTAGAGTTCTCTCTGTCTCAGTATAGCCACCACAGCTATAGAGTTCTCTCTGTCTCAGAATAGCCACCACAGCTGTAGAGTTCTCTCTGTCTCAGAATAGCCACCACAGCTGTAGAGTTCTCTCAGTATAGCCACCACAGCTGTAGAGTTCTCTCTGTCTCAGTATAGCCACCACAGCTGTAGAGTTCTCTCTGTCTCAGTATAGCCACCACAGCTATAGAGTTCTCTCTGTCTCAGAATAGCCACCACAGCTGTAGAGTTCTCTCTGTCTCAGAATAGCCACCACAGCTGTAGAGTTCTCTCAGTATAGCCACCACAGCTGTAGAGTTCTCTCTGTCTCAGTATAGCCACCACAGCTGTAGAGTTCTCTCTGTCTCAGTATAGCCACCACAGCTGTAGAGTTCTCTCTGTCTCAGTATAGCCACCACAGCTGTAGAGTTCTCTCTGTCTCAGTATAGCCACCACAGCTGTAGAGTTCTCTCTGTCTCAGTATAGCCACCACAGCTGTAGAGTTATCTCTGTCTCAGAATAGCCACCACAGCTGTAGAGTTCTCTCTGTCTCAGTATAGCCACCACAGCTGTAGAGTTCTCTCTGTCTCAGTATAGCCACCACAGCTGTAGAGTTCTCTCAGTATAGCCACCACAGCTGTAGAGTTATCTCTGTCTCAGTATAGCCACCACAGCTGTAGAGTTCTCTCTGTCTCAGTATAGCCACCACAGTTATAGAGTTCTCTCTGTCTCAGTATAGCCACCACAGCTATAGAGTTCTCTCTGTCTCAGTATAGCCACCACAGTTATAGAGTTCTCTCTGTCTCAGTATAGCCACCACAGCTGTAGAGTTCTCTCTGTCTCAGAATAGCCACCACAGCTATAGAGTTCTCTCAGTATAGCCACCACAGTTATAGAGTTCTCTCAGTATAGCCACCACAGTTATAGAGTTCTCTCTGTCTCAGTATAGCCACCACAGCTGTAGAGTTCTCTCTGTCTCAGTATAGCCACCACAGCTGTAGAGTTCTCTCTGTCTCAGTATAGCCACCACAGCTATAGAGTTCTCTCAGTATAGCCAACACAGTTATAGAGTTATCTCTGTCTCAGTATAGCCACCACAGCTATAGAGTTCTCTCAGTATAGCCACCACAGCTGTAGAGTTCTCTCTGTCTCTCTGCAGCTCTCTCAACTCAGCTATAGAGTTCTCTCTGTCTCAGTATAGCCACCACAGCTGTAGAGTTCTCTCAGTATAGCCACCACAGTTATAGAGTTATCTCTGTCTCAGTATAGCCACCACAGCTATAGAGTTCTCTCAGTATAGCCACCACAGCTATAGAGTTCTCTCAGTATAGCCACCACAGCTGTAGAGTTATCTCTGTCTCAGTATAGCCACCACAGCTGTAGAGTTCTCTCTGTCTCAGTATAGCCACCACAGTTATAGAGTTCTCTCTGTCTCAGTATAGCCACCACAGCTATAGAGTTCTCTCTGTCTCAGTATAGCCACCACAGTTATAGAGTTCTCTCAGTATAGCCACCACAGTTATAGAGTTCTCTCTGTCTCAGAATAGCCACCACAGCTGTAGAGTTCTCTCTGTCTCAGTATAGCCACCACAGCTGTAGAGTTCTCTCTGTCTCAGTATAGCCACCACAGCTATAGAGTTCTCTCAGTATAGCCACCACAGTTATAGAGTTATCTCTGTCTCAGTATAGCCACCACAGCTGTAGAGTTCTCTCTGTCTCAGAATAGCCACCACAGCTATAGAGTTCTCTCAGTATAGCCACCACAGTTATAGAGTTCTCTCAGTATAGCCACCACAGTTATAGACTTCTCTCTGTCTCAGTATAGCCACCACAGCTGTAGAGTTCTCTCTGTCTCAGTATAGCCACCACAGTTATAGAGTTCTCTCTGTCTCAGTATAGCCACCACAGCTATAGAGTTCTCTCAGTATAGCCACCACAGCTGTAGAGTTCTCTCTGTCTCAGTATAGCCACCACAGCTATAGAGTTCTCTCTGTCTCAGTATAGCCACCACAGTTATAGAGTTCTCTCTGTCTCAGTATAGCCACCACAGCTGTAGAGTTCTCTCTGTCTCAGAATAGCCACCACAGCTATAGAGTTCTCTCAGTATAGCCACCACAGTTATAGAGTTCTCTCAGTATAGCCACCACAGTTATAGAGTTATCTCTGTCTCAGTATAGCCACCACAGCTGTAGAGTTCTCTCTGTCTCAGTATAGCCACCACAGCTGTAGAGTTCTCTCTGTCTCAGTATAGCCACCACAGCTGTAGAGTTATCTCTGTCTCAGTATAGCCACCACAGCTATAGAGTTCTCTCTGTCTCAGTATAGCCACCACAGCTGTAGAGTTCTCTCAGTATAGCCACCACAGCTGTAGAGTTCTCTCTGTCTCAGTATAGCCACCACAGCTGTAGAGTTCTCTCTGTCTCAGTATAGCCACCACAGCTGTAGAGTTCTCTCAGTATAGCCACCACAGCTGTAGAGTTATCTCTGTCTCAGTATAGCCACCACAGCTGTAGAGTTCTCTCTGTCTCAGTATAGCCACCACAGCTGTAGAGTTATCTCTGTCTCAGAATAGCCACCACAGCTGTAGAGTTCTCTCTGTCTCAGTATAGCCACCACAGCTGTAGAGTTCTCTCTGTCTCAGTATAGCCACCACAGTTATAGAGTTCTCTCTGTCTCAGTATAGCCACCACAGCTATAGAGTTCTCTCAGTATAGCCACCACAGCTGTAGAGTTCTCTCTGTCTCAGTATAGCCACCACAGCTATAGAGTTCTCTCTGTCTCAGTATAGCCACCACAGCTGTAGAGTTCTCTCTGTCTCAGTATAGCCACCACAGTTATAGAGTTCTCTCTGTCTCAGTATAGCCACCACAGCTGTAGAGTTCTCTCTGTCTCAGTATAGCCACCACAGCTGTAGAGTTCTCTCTGTCTCAGTATAGCCACCACAGCTGTAGAGTTATCTCTGTCTCAGTATAGCCACCACAGCTATAGAGTTCTCTCTGTCTCAGTGTAGCCACCACAGCTGTAGAGTTCTCTCAGTATAGCCACCACAGCTGTAGAGTTCTCTCTGTCTCAGTATAGCCACCACAGCTGTAGAGTTCTCTCTGTCTCAGTATAGCCACCACAGCTGTAGAGTTCTCTCAGTATAGCCACCACAGCTGTAGAGTTATCTCTGTCTCAGTATAGCCACCACAGCTGTAGAGTTCTCTCTGTCTCAGTATAGCCACCACAGCTGTAGAGTTATCTCTTTCTCAGAATAGCCACCACAGCTGTAGAGTTCTCTCTGTCTCAGTATAGCCACCACAGCTATAGAGTTCTCTCAGTATAGCCACCACAGCTGTAGAGTTCTCTCTGTCTCAGTATAGCCACCACAGCTATAGAGTTCTCTCTGTCTCAGTATAGCCACCACAGTTATAGAGTTCTCTCTGTCTCAGTATAGCCACCACAGCTGTAGAGTTCTCTCTGTCTCAGAATAGCCACCACAGCTATAGAGTTCTCTCAGTATAGCCACCACAGTTATAGAGTTCTCTCAGTATAGCCACCACAGTTATAGAGTTCTCTCTGTCTCAGTATAGCCACCACAGCTGTAGAGTTCTCTCTGTCTCAGTATAGCCACCACAGCTGTAGAGTTCTCTCTGTCTCAGTATAGCCACCACAGCTGTAGAGTTATCTCTGTCTCAGTATAGCCACCACAGCTATAGAGTTCTCTCTGTCTCAGTATAGCCACCACAGCTGTAGAGTTCTCTCAGTATAGCCACCACAGCTGTAGAGTTCTCTCTGTCTCAGTATAGCCACCACAGCTGTAGAGTTCTCTCTGTCTCAGTATAGCCACCACAGCTGTAGAGTTCTCTCAGTATAGCCACCACAGCTGTAGAGTTATCTCTGTCTCAGTATAGCCACCACAGCTGTAGAGTTCTCTCTGTCTCAGTATAGCCACCACAGCTGTAGAGTTATCTCTGTCTCAGAATAGCCACCACAGCTGTAGAGTTCTCTCTGTCTCAGTATAGCCACCACAGCTATAGAGTTCTCTCTGTCTCAGAATAGCCACCACAGCTGTAGAGTTCTCTCTGTCTCAGAATAGCCACCACAGCTGTAGAGTTCTCTCAGTATAGCCACCACAGCTGTAGAGTTCTCTCTGTCTCAGTATAGCCACCACAGCTGTAGAGTTCTCTCTGTCTCAGTATAGCCACCACAGCTATAGAGTTCTCTCTGTCTCAGAATAGCCACCACAGCTGTAGAGTTCTCTCTGTCTCAGAATAGCCACCACAGCTGTAGAGTTCTCTCAGTATAGCCACCACAGCTGTAGAGTTCTCTCTGTCTCAGTATAGCCACCACAGCTGTAGAGTTCTCTCTGTCTCAGTATAGCCACCACAGCTGTAGAGTTCTCTCTGTCTCAGTATAGCCACCACAGCTGTAGAGTTCTCTCTGTCTCAGTATAGCCACCACAGCTGTAGAGTTCTCTCTGTCTCAGTATAGCCACCACAGCTGTAGAGTTATCTCTGTCTCAGAATAGCCACCACAGCTGTAGAGTTCTCTCTGTCTCAGTATAGCCACCACAGCTGTAGAGTTCTCTCTGTCTCAGTATAGCCACCACAGCTGTAGAGTTCTCTCAGTATAGCCACCACAGCTGTAGAGTTATCTCTGTCTCAGTATAGCCACCACAGCTGTAGAGTTCTCTCTGTCTCAGTATAGCCACCACAGTTATAGAGTTCTCTCTGTCTCAGTATAGCCACCACAGCTATAGAGTTCTCTCTGTCTCAGTATAGCCACCACAGTTATAGAGTTCTCTCTGTCTCAGTATAGCCACCACAGCTGTAGAGTTCTCTCTGTCTCTCTGCAGCTCTCTCAACTCAGCTATAGAGTTCTCTCTGTCTCAGTATAGCCACCACAGCTGTAGAGTTCTCTCAGTATAGCCACCACAGCTGTAGAGTTCTCTCTGTCTCAGTATAGCCACCACAGTTATAGAGTTCTCTCTGTCTCAGTATAGCCACCACAGCTATAGAGTTCTCTCTGTCTCAGTATAGCCACCACAGTTATAGAGTTCTCTCTGTCTCAGTATAGCCACCACAGCTGTAGAGTTCTCTCTGTCTCTCTGCAGCTCTCTCAACTCAGCTATAGAGTTCTCTCTGTCTGTCACGACTGCTGCCGAAGTCGTTGCCTCTCCTTGTTCGGGCGGTGCTCGGCGTTCGACGTCACCGGTCTTCTAGCCATCATTGATCCTTTTTTCATTTTCCATTGGTTTTGTCTTGTCTTCCCATACACCTGTTTTCAATCCTATTCATTACCTGTTGTGTATTTAACCCTCTGTTTCCCCTCATGTCTTTGTCAGAGATTGTTTTATTGTCAGTGTAGTGTGATTGTTGTATAGGTGTGCGTCGGGTCCTTGTACCCATGTTTATGTACATTTAGTGTTATGGAGCATACTCCGTGGACTTTATTAAAAGACTCCATTTTACACTCCATTTGACTCTCCTGCGCCTGACTTCCCTGCCACCTATTACATCTACGCATGACAGAATCTCTGACCCTAATATATGAAGTCAGCAGGAGAGGACACTATGCCCATGGAGCTGGAGGAACGCGTTCAGGTACAAGCTAGGGAGATTGACGTTATCAGCTCCGTCATGGATCACATTGCCATGACAATGGATCGCTGGGAGAGACAGGGAGTTTCTCCAGCGCCACCACCACCACAACCGGAATCTCCCGTGAACGATTTTTCCTCTCCGGAATCGAGGATCCATTTATCCCTACCTACGGGATACAACGGAGATACTGCCGGCTGCCAGGGTTTCCTCCTTAAACTGAACTTGTATCTAGCCACGGCCTCCCCAGTACCATCTGACCGTGAGAAGAGTTACGCCCTCGTCTCATGCCTCACCGGGAAAGCCCTGGAATGGGCCAGCGCTGTGTGTAGTAGGGAGGTTGCGGCGCTGGACCATTTTGAGGAGTTCACCCGCCAATTCCGGATAGTATTCGATCACCCACCTGAAGGCAAAGGAGCGGGTGAGCTTCTCTATCATCTGAGGCAGGAGACGAGGAGTGCACAGGATTTTGCCTTGGAGTTTAGGACCTTGGCTGCCGGCGCTGGATGGAGCGACAGGGCCCTGATCGACCATTACCGTTGTAGTCTACGCGAGGACGTCCGTCGGGAGCTGGCCTGTAGAGACACCACCCTCACCTTCGACCAGCTGGTGGACATGTCCATCAGGCTGGACAACATGCTGGCTACTCGTGGACGTCTAGATCGGGGTCTGGTTGTTCCATCCTCCCGCACCCTCTCTCCCGAACCTATGGAATTGGGAGGGATGGTGCGCAGGGAGACCGGAGGGGGTTCCCGCTCGAGCACCATTCAAGGTCGCAGAGAGCACACTGCTGGTCGGTGCCGGGTTGGTTCCTCTGGGAATAGAGAGGGCAGGCAGGGCATTCTGGCGTCACCCCAGGTGAGTAGGCACCATTCTCATCCAGAGCCCTCTGCTGCACTAATGTTTGTCTCTGTCTCTTTTCCTGACTTTTCACTGCATTCCCAGTATAAGGCGCTAGTAGATTCGGGTGCGGCTGGAAATTTCATTAATAAAAGTCTAGCTCATAGTTTAGGGATCCCTATTGTTCCTGTGGATATGCCTTTCCCTATTCATGCCTTAGATAGTCGACCATTAGGGTCAGGGTTTATCAGGGAGGTAACCGCACCTTTGTGTATGATAACGCAGGAGGGTCACAAGGAGAAGATTAGTCTTTTCCTTATTGATTCTCCTGCGTATTCTGTGGTGCTAGGCCTACCCTGGTTAGTTTGTCATAACCCCACTGTTTCTTGGCCACAGAGGGCTCTCACAGGGTGGTCGCGAGAATGCTCAGGTAGGTGTTTAGGGGTTTCCGTTGGTGCTACTACGGTGGAAAGTCCAGACCAGGTCTCCACCGTGCGCATTCCCCCCGAATATGCCGATTTGGCTCTCGCCTTCTGTAAAAAGAAGGCGACTCAATTACCACCCCATCGACTGGGGGATTGTGCGATAGATCTCCTGGTAGACGCTGCATATCCCAAGAGTCACGTGTATCCCCTGTCGCAAGCGGAGACGGAGGCTATGGAGACATATATCTCTGAATCCCTGCATCAGGGGTTCATTCAGCCATCCATTTCACCCGTCTCTTCGAGTTTCTTTTTTGTGAAAAAAAAAGGATGGCGGTTTACGCCCGTGCGTTGATTATCGAGGTCTTAATAAAATCACAGTGAAATATAGTTACCCGCTACCTCTGATCAATACGATTATTGAGTTAATGCACGGGGCACGTTTTTTCACAAAATTGGATCTCAGGAGTGCGTACAATCTGGTGCGTATTAAGAAGGGTGATGAGTGGAAGACGGCATTTAGCACCACCTCAGGTCATTATGAGTACCTGGTCATGCCATATGGGTTGATGAATGCTCCATCAGTTTTCCAATCATTTGTAGATGAGATCTTCAGGGACCTGCACGGGCAGGGTGTAGTGGTGTATATCGATGATATTCTGATATACTCTGCTACACGCGCCGAGCATGTGTCCCTGGTGCGCAGGGTGCTTGGTCGCCTGTTGGAGCATGATCTATATGTCAAGTCTGAGAAATGCTTGTTTTTCCAACAATCCATCTCCTTCCTAGGGCATCGGATTTCCACTTCAGGAGTGGAGATGGAGAGCGACCGCATTACAGCCGTGCGTAATTGGCCGACTCCAACCACAGTAAAGGAGTTGCAGCGTTTTTTGGGGTTTTCCAATTACTACCGGAGGTTTATCCGGGGTTTTGGTCAGGTGGCAGCTCCCATTACCTCACTGCTAAAGGGGGGCCCGGTGCGCTTGCAGTGGTCGGCTGAGGCGAACAGGGCTTTTGAGCACCTGAAGACTCTATTTACTTCTGCGCCTGTGCTGGCTCATCCGGATCCCTCTTTGCCATTCATAGTGGAGGTGGACGCATCCGAAGCTGGGATAGGAGCAGTGCTCTCTCAGCGTTCGGGTACGCCACTGAAGCTTCGCCCCTGTGCTTTCTTTTCTAAGAAGCTCAGCCCGGCGGAGCGAAACTATGATGTGGGGAACCGGGAGCTGTTAGCTGTCGTAGAAGCTTTGAAGGTGTGGAGGCATTGGCTTGAGGGGGCTAAACACCCTTTTCTCATCTGGACTGACCACCGCAATCTGGAGTATATCCGGCAGGCAAAGAGATTGAATCCTCGCCAGGCAAGGTGGGCCATGTTTTTCACTCGTTTTGTGTTTACTCTTTCTTACAGACCAGGCTCCCAGAACGTTAAGGCAGACGCATTGTCTCGGCTGTATGACACAGAGGAGCGGTCCATGGATCCCACTCCCATACTCCCAGCTTCGTGTTTGGTGGCGCCAGTAGTGTGGGAGCTGGACGCGGACATTGAGCGGGCGTCACGTGCAGAGCCTTCTCCCCCTGAGTGTCCAGCTGGTCGTCTGTACGTTCCGTCTGCTGTACGCGACCGATTGATATATTGGGCTCACACGTCACCCTCCTCTGGTCATCCTGGGATAGGTCGGACGATGCGCTGTCTTGACGGGAGATACTGGTGGCCCACTTTAGCTAAGGACGTGAGGATTTATGTTTCTTCCTGCTCGGTGTGCGCCCAGTGCAAGGCTCCTAGACACCTGCCCAGAGGTAAGCTACAACCTCTACCCGTTCCTCAACGGCCGTGGTCACACCTGTCGGTGGATTTTTTGACCGATCTTCCACCTTCACAGGGTTACACCACGATCCTGGTCGTTGTGGATCGGTTTTCTAAGTCCTGTCGTCTCCTCCCTTTGCCCGGTCTCCCTACGGCCTTACAAACTGCAGAGGCCCTGTTTACACACGTTTTCCGGCACTATGGGGTGCCTGAGGATATAGTGTCTGATCGGGGTCCCCAGTTCACATCAAGGGTCTGGAAGGCGTTCATGGAGCGTCTGGGGATCTCGGTTAGTCTTACCTCAGGTTTTCACCCCGAGAGTAATGGGCAGGTGGAGAGAGTTAACCAGGATGTGGGTAGGTTTCTGCGGTCTTATTGCCAGGATCGGCCGGGGGAGTGGGCGAAGTTCGTGCCCTGGGCAGAGATGGCTCAGAACTCGCTACGTCACTCCTCCACTAACCTTACTCCCTTTCAATGTGTATTAGGGTATCAGCCGGTTCTGGCTCCTTGGCATCAGAGCCAGACCGAGGCCCCTGCGGTGGACAATTGGTTTCGGCACGCTGAGGAGACCTGGGAGGCAGCCCACGTCCACCTTCAGCGTGCAATAAGGCGCCAGAAAATTGGCGCAGACCGTCGCCGCAGTGAGGCCCCAGTGTTCGCACCAGGGGACAGGGTCTGGCTCTCGACCCGAAACCTGCCCCTTCGCCTTCTCTGCCGGAAGCTGGGTCCGCGGTTTGTGGGGCCGTTTAAAGTCCTGAGGAGAGTGAACGAGGTATGTTATAGGTTACAACTACCCACTCATTACCGTATTAACCCCTCGTTCCATGTGTCTCTCCTCAGGCCGATGGTGGCTGGCCCGCTCCAGGAGGCTGAAGTGCGTAATGTTCCTCCGCCTCCTCTAGACATCGAGGGGGTTCCGGCGTACTCTGTTCGATCCATTTTGGATTCGAGACGTCGGGCGAGGGGCCTTCAGTACCTCGTGGACTGGGAGGGGTACGGGCCGGAGGAGAGATGCTGGGTTCCGGTGGAGGACGTGTTAGATCCTTCCATGTTATCAGAATTCCACCGTCTCCATCCGGATCGCCCTGCACCTCGCCTTCCGGGTCGTCCCCGAGGCCGGTGTCGACGCGCAGCTGGAGCCGCGCGTCAGGGGGGGGGTACTGTCACGACTGCTGCCGAAGTCGTTGCCTCTCCTTGTTCGGGCGGTGCTCGGCGTTCGACGTCACCGGTCTTCTAGCCATCATTGATCCTTTTTTCATTTTCCATTGGTTTTGTCTTGTCTTCCCATACACCTGTTTTCAATCCCATTCATTACCTGTTGTGTATTTAACCCTCTGTTTCCCCTCATGTCTTTGTCAGAGATTGTTTTATTGTCAGTGTAGTGTGATTGTTGTATAGGTGTGCGTCGGGTCCTTGTACCCATGTTTATGTACATTTAGTGTTATGGAGCATACTCCGTGGACTTTATTAAAAGACTCCATTTTACACTCCATTTGACTCTCCTGCGCCTGACTTCCCTGCCACCTATTACATCTACGCATGACACTGTCTCAGTATAGCCACCACAGCTGTAGAGTTCTCTCAGTATAGCCACCACAGCTATAGAGTTCTCTCTGTCTCAGTATAGCCACCACAGTTATAGAGTTCTCTCTGTCTCAGTATAGCCACCACAGCTGTAGAGTTCTCTCTGTCTCAGAATAGCCACCACAGCTATAGAGTTCTCTCAGTATAGCCACCACAGTTATAGAGTTCTCTCAGTATAGCCACCACAGTTATAGAGTTCTCTCTGTCTCAGTATAGCCACCACAGCTGTAGAGTTCTCTCTGTCTCAGTATAGCCACCACAGCTGTAGAGTTCTCTCTGTCTCAGTATAGCCACCACAGCTATAGAGTTCTCTCAGTATAGCCACCACAGTTATAGAGTTATCTCTGTCTCAGTATAGCCACCACAGCTATAGAGTTCTCTCAGTATAGCCACCACAGCTGTAGAGTTCTCTCTGTCTCTCTGCAGCTCTCTCAACTCAGCTATAGAGTTCTCTCTGTCTCAGTATAGCCACCACAGCTGTAGAGTTCTCTCAGTATAGCCACCACAGTTATAGAGTTATCTCTGTCTCAGTATAGCCACCACAGCTATAGAGTTCTCTCAGTATAGCCACCACAGCTGTAGAGTTCTCTCAGTATAGCCACCACAGCTGTAGAGTTATCTCTGTCTCAGTATAGCCACCACAGTTATAGAGTTCTCTCTGTCTCAGTATAGCCACCACAGCTATAGAGTTCTCTCTGTCTCAGTATAGCCACCACAGCTGTAGAGTTCTCTCAGTATAGCCACCACAGTTATAGAGTTATCTCTGTCTCAGTATAGCCACCACAGTTATAGAGTTCTCTCTGTCTCAGTATAGCCACCACAGCTATAGAGTTCTCTCTGTCTCAGTATAGCCACCACAGTTATAGAGTTCTCTCTGTCTCAGTATAGCCACCACAGCTGTAGAGTTCTCTCTGTCTCAGAATAGCCACCACAGCTATAGAGTTCTCTCAGTATAGCCACCACAGTTATAGAGTTCTCTCAGTATAGCCACCACAGTTATAGAGTTCTCTCTGTCTCAGTATAGCCAACACAGCTGTAGAGTTCTCTCTGTCTCAGTATAGCCACCACAGCTGTAGAGTTCTCTCTGTCTCAGTATAGCCACCACAGCTATAGAGTTCTCTCAGTATAGCCACCACAGTTATAGAGTTATCTCTGTCTCAGTATAGCCACCACAGCTATAGAGTTCTCTCAGTATAGCCACCACAGCTGTAGAGTTCTCTCTGTCTCTCTGCAGCTCTCTCAACTCAGCTATAGAGTTCTCTCTGTCTCAGTATAGCCACCACAGCTGTAGAGTTCTCTCAGTATAGCCACCACAGTTATAGAGTTATCTCTGTCTCAGTATAGCCACCACAGCTATAGAGTTCTCTCAGTATAGCCACCACAGCTGTAGAGTTCTCTCAGTATAGCCACCACAGCTGTAGAGTTATCTCTGTCTCAGTATAGCCACCACAGCTGTAGAGTTCTCTCTGTCTCAGAATAGCCACCACAGCTATAGAGTTCTCTCAGTATAGCCACCACAGCTATAGAGTTCTCTCAGTATAGCCACCACAGTTATAGAGTTCTCTCTGTCTCAGTATAGCCACCACAGCTATAGAGTTCTCTCTGTCTCAGTATAGCCACCACAGTTATAGAGTTCTCTCTGTCTCAGTATAGCCACCACAGCTGTAGAGTTCTCTCTGTCTCAGAATAGCCACCACAGCTATAGAGTTCTCTCAGTATAGCCACCACAGCTGTAGAGTTCTCTCTGTCTCAGTATAGCCACCACAGCTATAGAGTTCTCTCTGTCTCAGTATAGCCACCACAGTTATAGAGTTCTCTCTGTCTCAGTATAGCCACCACAGTTATAGAGTTCTCTCTGTCTCAGTATAGCCACCACAGTTATAGAGTTCTCTCTGTCTCAGTATAGCCACCACAGCTGTAGAGTTCTCTCTGTCTCAGAATAGCCACCACAGCTATAGAGTTCTCTCAGTATAGCCACCACAGCTGTAGAGTTCTCTCTGTCTCAGTATAGCCACCACAGCTATAGAGTTCTCTCTGTCTCAGTATAGCCACCACAGTTATAGAGTTCTCTCTGTCTCAGTATAGCCACCACAGCTGTAGAGTTCTCTCTGTCTCAGAATAGCCACCACAGCTATAGAGTTCTCTCAGTATAGCCACCACAGTTATAGAGTTCTCTCAGTATAGCCACCACAGTTATAGAGTTCTCTCTGTCTCAGTATAGCCACCACAGCTGTAGAGTTCTCTCTGTCTCAGTATAGCCACCACAGCTGTAGAGTTCTCTCTGTCTCAGTATAGCCACCACAGCTGTAGAGTTATCTCTGTCTCAGTATAGCCACCACAGCTATAGAGTTCTCTCTGTCTCAGTATAGCCACCACAGCTGTAGAGTTCTCTCAGTATAGCCACCACAGCTGTAGAGTTCTCTCTGTCTCAGTATAGCCACCACAGCTGTAGAGTTCTCTCTGTCTCAGTATAGCCACCACAGCTGTAGAGTTCTCTCAGTATAGCCACCACAGCTGTAGAGTTATCTCTGTCTCAGTATAGCCACCACAGCTGTAGAGTTCTCTCTGTCTCAGTATAGCCACCACAGCTGTAGAGTTATCTCTGTCTCAGAATAGCCACCACAGCTGTAGAGTTCTCTCTGTCTCAGTATAGCCACCACAGCTATAGAGTTCTCTCTGTCTCAGAATAGCCACCACAGCTGTAGAGTTCTCTCTGTCTCAGAATAGCCACCACAGCTGTAGAGTTCTCTCAGTATAGCCACCACAGCTGTAGAGTTCTCTCTGTCTCAGTATAGCCACCACAGCTGTAGAGTTCTCTCTGTCTCAGTATAGCCACCACAGCTATAGAGTTCTCTCTGTCTCAGAATAGCCACCACAGCTGTAGAGTTCTCTCTGTCTCAGAATAGCCACCACAGCTGTAGAGTTCTCTCAGTATAGCCACCACAGCTGTAGAGTTCTCTCTGTCTCAGTATAGCCACCACAGCTGTAGAGTTCTCTCTGTCTCAGTATAGCCACCACAGCTGTAGAGTTCTCTCTGTCTCAGTATAGCCACCACAGCTGTAGAGTTATTTCTGTCTCAGAATAGCCACCACAGCTGTAGAGTTCTCTCTGTCTCAGTATAGCCACCACAGCTGTAGAGTTCTCTCTGTCTCAGTATAGCCACCACAGCTGTAGAGTTCTCTCAGTATAGCCACCACAGCTGTAGAGTTATCTCTGTCTCAGTATAGCCACCACAGCTGTAGAGTTCTCTCTGTCTCAGTATAGCCACCACAGTTATAGAGTTCTCTCTGTCTCAGTATAGCCACCACAGCTATAGAGTTCTCTCTGTCTCAGTATAGCCACCACAGTTATAGAGTTCTCTCTGTCTCAGTATAGCCACCACAGCTGTAGAGTTCTCTCTGTCTCAGAATAGCCACCACAGCTATAGAGTTCTCTCAGTATAGCCACCACAGTTATAGAGTTCTCTCAGTATAGCCACCACAGTTATAGAGTTCTCTCTGTCTCAGTATAGCCACCACAGCTGTAGAGTTCTCTCTGTCTCAGTATAGCCACCACAGCTGTAGAGTTCTCTCTGTCTCAGTATAGCCACCACAGCTATAGAGTTCTCTCAGTATAGCCAACACAGTTATAGAGTTATCTCTGTCTCAGTATAGCCACCACAGCTATAGAGTTCTCTCAGTATAGCCACCACAGCTGTAGAGTTCTCTCTGTCTCTCTGCAGCTCTCTCAACTCAGCTATAGAGTTCTCTCTGTCTCAGTATAGCCACCACAGCTGTAGAGTTCTCTCAGTATAGCCACCACAGTTATAGAGTTATCTCTGTCTCAGTATAGCCACCACAGCTATAGAGTTCTCTCAGTATAGCCACCACAGCTATAGAGTTCTCTCAGTATAGCCACCACAGCTGTAGAGTTATCTCTGTCTCAGTATAGCAACCACAGCTGTAGAGTTCTCTCTGTCTCAGTATAGCCACCACAGTTATAGAGTTCTCTCTGTCTCAGTATAGCCACCACAGCTATAGAGTTCTCTCTGTCTCAGTATAGCCACCACAGTTATAGAGTTCTCTCAGTATAGCCACCACAGTTATAGAGTTCTCTCTGTCTCAGAATAGCCACCACAGCTGTAGAGTTCTCTCTGTCTCAGTATAGCCACCACAGCTGTAGAGTTCTCTCTGTCTCAGTATAGCCACCACAGCTATAGAGTTCTCTCAGTATAGCCACCACAGTTATAGAGTTATCTCTGTCTCAGTATAGCCACCACAGCTGTAGAGTTCTCTCTGTCTCAGAATAGCCACCACAGCTATAGAGTTCTCTCAGTATAGCCACCACAGTTATAGAGTTCTCTCAGTATAGCCACCACAGTTATAGACTTCTCTCTGTCTCAGTATAGCCACCACAGCTGTAGAGTTCTCTCTGTCTCAGTATAGCCACCACAGCTGTAGAGTTCTCTCTGTCTCAGTATAGCCACCACAGCTGTAGAGTTCTCTCTGTCTCAGTATAGCCACCACAGCTATAGAGTTCTCTCAGTATAGCCACCACAGTTATAGAGTTATCTCTGTCTCAGTATAGCCACCACAGCTGTAGAGTTCTCTCTGTCTCAGAATAGCCACCACAGCTATAGAGTTCTCTCAGTATAGCCACCACAGTTATAGAGTTCTCTCAGTATAGCCACCACAGTTATAGACTTCTCTCTGTCTCAGTATAGCCACCACAGCTGTAGAGTTCTCTCTGTCTCAGTATAGCCACCACAGCTGTAGAGTTCTCTCTGTCTCAGTATAGCCACCACAGCTATAGAGTTCTCTCAGTATAGCCACCACAGTTATAGAGTTATCTCTGTCTCAGTATAGCCACCACAGCTATAGAGTTCTCTCAGTATAGCCACCACAGCTGTAGAGTTCTCTCTGTCTCTCTGCAGCTCTCTCAACTCAGCTATAGAGTTCTCTCTGTCTCAGTATAGCCACCAC
>NC_143046.1:4682500-4687500 GCF_057628025.1 Oncorhynchus mykiss | reverse complement strand
GTAGGGAGAGGTGGTCCTCGTAATGCCTGGGTCCACTGATGTAGGGAGAGGTGGGCCTCGTAACGCCTGGGCCCACTGATGTAGGGAGAGGTGGTCCTCGTAAGGCCTGGGCCCACTGACGTAGGGAGAGGTGGGCCTCGTAACGCCTGGGCCCACTGATGTAGGGAGAGGTGGGCCTCGTAACGCCTGGGCCCACTGACGTAGGGAGAGGTGGGCCTCGTAACGCCTGGGCCCACTGATGTAGGGTGAGGTGGGCCTCGTAACGCCTGGGCCCACTGATGTAGGGTGAGGTGGGCCTCGTAACGTTGCAACTTGTACCAGAGGGAAACATAGCGTCTGATGTGCAGCAGATAAATATTGTTGTAGAAGGTAAGGATGGATCCGAAGAGCCATTTCCTCAGACTGGTGAGGAGATGCCCATTACGAGTGCTGGGGTACAGGAGGGGGTTCAGGTGGAGCTAGTCTCCCAGGTAGTGGAGGAAGTGCCCATTACGAGTAATGGGGTACAGGAGGGGGTTCAGGTGGAGCTAGTCTCCCAGGCAGTGGAGGAGATGCCTGGTACGGGTGATGAGGTACAGGAGGGGGTTCAGGTGGAGCTAGTCTCCCAGGCAGTGGAGGAGATGCCTGGTACGGGTGATGAGGTACAGGAGGGGGTTCAGGTGGAGCTAGTCTCCCAGGCAGTAGAGGAGATGCCCGGTACGGGTGATGAGGTACATGAGGGGGTTCAGGTGGAGCTAGTCTCCCAGGCAGTGGAGGAGATGCCTGGTACAGGTGATGTGGTACAGGAGGGGGTTCAGGTGGGGCTAGTCTCTCAGGCAGTGGAGGAGATGCCCAGTACGAGTGATGTGGTGCAAGTGGGGAGTGTTGAGAGGGATGTGACAGAGGTGAGTCAGGAGTCTGTGGCCTCAGTTGAGGAGGATCAGGAGAAGGATATCCACATTGTAACGGCAGATTTCCTCTTCGTCTGAAGAGGAGTAAGGATCGGACCAAGATGCAGCGTGGTAAGTGTTTGTGACGATTTATTAAAAACGAACTGAACACTGAAATAGATAACAATAGACGATGTGATGAAAACGAAAACAGTACCGTGTGGCGACAAACACTCACACGGAAACAAACACCCACAAACCAAAAGTGAAACCCAGCCTACCTAAGTATGATTCTCAATCAGAGACAACTAACGACACCTGCCTCTGATTGAGAACCATACTAGGCCGAACACAAAAACCAACATAGAAAAACAAACAGACTGCCCACCCCAACTCACGCCCTGACCTTACTAAAACAAATAATAAAATAACAGAACTATGGTCAGAACGTGACAGTACCCCCCCCAAAGGTGCAGACTCCGGCCGCAAAACCTTAACCTATAGGGGAGGGTCTGGGTGGGCGTCTGTCCGCGGTGGCGGCTCTGGCGCGGGACGTGGACCCCACTTCACCACAGTTTTTGTCTGCCTCCTCAACCGCCCCGTGGCCTCTTACGAGCGGCGACCCTCGCCGCCGACCTCCGACTGGGGACCGTAGCCATGGGTCCCGAATGGACGGGAGATTCCGGCAGAGGAGGACCGACATATCGACATGTCTGTTGACATGCTAACAGCTGGCGATGACTCAATTTACAATCTAGATGAGGTACCTGGGTTCCTGGATTAGACTTCTGGGAAATCTGTCAAATTGGAAGATTTCTTTGATGTTGATACGTTTGTGAGGTCAGCTGTGGTGTTACAGAAGACGGTGGGGTTAGGGACCAGTTGAGTGTGAAGAAGCGTTTTTGCGCTTGAGAAAATGTGTTACTGCTGTCACGGCAACAAAAGGTAGTGGGAAACGTGGTCAGGTTAATAAGAGAAGATTTAAACAATGATGATGATCATGACTCATAGGGTGTCTTTTTTCTCTTTGTTTTCTTCTGCTTTTCTTTTCTCTTTTCTACATGGAGGTACTAAGGGGAGGTTCTCTCAATATTAACGGGGGAAGGGACAGGAATAAGAGGGCTTGGGTATTAGAAATAATAAAGCAGAAAAGGCTTAATGTAGTTTTCCTACAGGAGACACACAGTGATGCGGAAAATGAGGTTGACTGGGGTATGTGGTGGGAGGGGCAGCATATACTCAGTCATGGCACTACTTTCAGTGCTGGGGTGGCCATTTTGTTTTCCTCATGCTTAGGGACTGGGGTTTCGACAACAGAGATTGTCAAGGGTTGGGTTTTATTTGTCAAGGCAGATGTTACCTTAAGATGTTACCTTACCTTAAACCTTAAGACAGTGTGACCAAGAGGGGTGTATGGTTTTAGGGGAGGGGGGGGGGGGACTGGAACTGTACAGTGGATTTTACTGCTGATTGCACCGCTGAAGAACCTCATCTGCGGTCAGCTACTTGCCTGTCTGGCCTATTAACGGAGTTTGAGCTTTCTGGTGTGTGGAGAGAAAGACATTTGGAGGCTCCTGGTTCTTTCTTTCTATCCACTAGGACTGTCGACATTACAACGCGAACAGATGGTCGTCTCCCTGATGGGAAGGTGACCACGGATGACGGTGAGATGCACCAACACGCTGTGGATTTCTACTTGGCCCTCTATAAGGCGGAGGATTTTGATTCTCTTGTGTACTGAACAGTTGTTACATGGAATTCCTAAATTGGGCCCCTAGCAGAGAGTTGCTTTAGTGTTGGTATAATTTCATTGTTCCAATGTTTTCATTAATTGAATTCACTTAGTCTATTTTATGAGAATTTTTAAGATTCTTATGCGCATAAAATAGACGGAGACCAGTCTTATCAGAAATAGATAATAGTATTTATTCTCGGAGCACGCTGCCATGTAACCACAAACAACAGTTTATATACAAAATATGACGTCACAGGTTCTAGAATGAATCTCCTCCTCCCGACCAAGACAAAGCAAGTTTAAAAGTTAATTCCGACCCACTAGCGCACACACAGGACACACAATATAACTGGATTAACTCTTGACCCCTCACCATTATCCATCACCACTTAGCTGACAGTTCCAGTTAACGGAAAACCTAGGAAAGCCTCACTGCCTTATCTAAAACACCCCAGAGCTAAGTTTCGTTGGTTCAACCATAGGATAAAGACCTTTTCTGCTTACTTAAATCCATTATTAAAGAATGGAAAGAATAAGGCACCACCACAAACCTGCCAAGAGAGGGCCGCCCACCAAAACTCATGGACCAGGCATGGAGGGCATTAATCAGAGAGGAGCAAAAATATCAAAGATAACCCTGAAGGAGCTGCAAAGCTCCACAGCGGAGATTGGAGTATCTGTCCATAGGACCACTTTAAGTCATACTCTCCACAGAGCTGGGCTTTACCGAAGAGTGGCCAGAAAAAAAGTCATTGCTTAAAGAAACGCATGTGGGAGACTCCCCAAACATATGGAAGAGGGTTCTCTGGTCAGATGAGACTAAAATTGAGCCTTTTGGCCATCAATGCTATGTCTGGCGCAAACCCAACACCTATCATCACCCTGAGAACACCATCCCCACAGTGAAGCATGGTGGTGGCAACATCATGATGTGGGGATGTTTTTCATTGGCAGGGACTGGGAAACTGGTCAGAATTGAAGGAATGATGGTTGAAGCTAAATACAGGGAAATTCTTGAGGCCAACCTGTTTAAGTCTTCCAGAGATTTGAGACTTGGACGGAGGTTCACCTTCCAGCAGGACAATGACCCTAAGCATGCTGCTAAAGCAACACTTGAGTGGTTTAAGGGAAACATTTAAATGTCTTGGAATGGCCTAGTCAAAGCCCAGACCTCAATCCAATTGAGAGTCTGTGGTATGACTTAAAGATTGCTGTACACCAGCGGAACCCATTCAACTTGAAGGAGCTGGAGGAGTTTTGCCTTGAAGAATGGGCAATAATCCCAGAGGCTAGAAGTGCCAAGCTTATAGAGACATACCCCAAGAGACTTGCAGCTGTAATTGCTGCAAAAGGTGGCTCTACAAAGTATTGACTTTGGGGGGTAAAATGTTATGCACGCTCAGGTTTTTTGTCTTATTTCTTGTTTGTTTCACGATAAAAATATGTTGCATCTTCAAAGTGGTAGGCATGTTGCGTAAATCAAATGATATTAACCGCCAAATTTTTTAAATTTTATTTCCAGGTTGTAAGGCAACAAGACAGGAAAAATGCCAAGGGCTTGAATACTTTCGCAAGCCACTGTACATGGCCTGCTTGCCCACCGCCTTGAACTCCCCCAGCTTCGGGGGAAGGAAAGCCGCATCCCCACATCCTCCTCTAATGCCCCCACTGCAGCACTAACATTCAGCGCATTGGAACACATAATCCAGACCCTACGTATCAGTCACATATTACCGGCAAGGAATCGCAGACCTCAGCTACGACCTTCCTGAGTAGACGAGATGATCGGATCCCCACTCTTTCTCCCAGCTCCTCCACACCTAACAGGCATGAACGTAGGCTGGCTGAACCCACAGCAGGGGACTGGATAGCAGTCTTATAAAAAAAGAGGCTGTTCAAAAAGCCACATCCCTGGTGGCCTTACGGGAAATGTCAAACTCTCGACGCCTGCATAACAGACTCATAGAATGGAGTCAGGCCAGACACATCACCCCCCTCTAGCTTTAAGAGGAAAATGTGCTTGTCTAAGCCCAAACGGCCCACTCTCCTCATCAATGTGTAGTCTGTATTGACCCATTTAGAATGTCCCTGTACAACAGTCTCTGGGCTGCTAGAACCGTCACTGTACAACAGTCTCTGGGCTGCTAGAACCGTCACAGTACAACAGTCTCTGGGCTGATAGAACCATCACTCTACAACAGTCTCTGGGCTGCTAGAACCGTCACTGCACAACAGTCTCTGGGCTGCTAGAACCGTCACAGTACAACAGTCTCTGGGCTGCTAGAACCGTCACTGTACAACAGTCTCTGGGCTGCTAGAACCGTCACAGTACAACAGTCTCTGGGCTGCTAGAACCATCACTGTACAACAGTCTCTGGGCTGATAGAACCATCACT